>NC_053123.1:25209933-25277433 GCF_010015445.1 Perca fluviatilis | reverse complement strand
GAAAGTAGCACTAACGCATTACGATGGTTGAGTCTTCTTCAGCATCATTTAGGCAAGGCAAGGCAATTTTATTTGTATAGCACAATTCAGCAGCAATGCGATTCAAAGTGCTTTACACAAAACATAAAGACACAGTTAAAAATATCATACAAATTGGTAACAGATGAAGAAACAGTTGTAAAAAAAATGAATGAATAAAAAAATAAAATTTAAAATTTAAATACAAAAATTAATTAAGAAAATGCAGTGTTAAAAAGAAAGGTCTTCAGCCTTGATTTAAAAGAGCTGAGATTAGGTGCCGACCTACAGTTTAGCGGTAGTTTGTTCCAGATGTAGGGACCATAGAAGCTGAACGCAGCTTCCCCCTTTTTCGTTCCGACTCTGGGTATGGCGAGCAGACCCGTCCCTGATGATCTCAAGGATCTCAACGGCTCATAGTGTGGTAGCAGATTCGAAAGGTAAATTGGTCCTAAACCATTTAGTGACTTATAAACTAACATGAGTATTTTGAAATCTATTCTTTGATGCACAGGAAGCCAATGTAAGGACTTCAGAACTGGAGTGATGTGATCTATTTTGTTGGTAAGGACTCGTGCAGCAGTGTTTTGAATCAGCTGCAGCTGTTTAATAGACTTTTAATGAATACCTGTAAAAACACCGTTGCAGTAGTCAAGTCTACTGAAAATAAAAGCATGGATAAGTTTTTCTAAATCCTGTTGGCACATAAGTCCTTTTACCCTTCCTATATTTTTAAGATGATAATAGGCAGATTTTGTTACTGACCTAATGTGGCTGTTAAAATTCAGGTCAGAGTCCATAATTATGCCAAGATTTCTTGTTTTGTCTGTTGTTTTTAACATTGTTGATTGAAGATGAGCATTGACTTTTAATCGTTAATTTTTTGGTCCAAAAATGATCACCTCTGTTTTATCTTCATTTAATTTTAGGAAATTCTGGCACATCCATTCGTTGATTTGTTCAATGCACCTGGCCAGGTGTTGTATTGGACTGTAGTCTCCGGGTGACAAGGTTATATAAATCTGTGTGTCGTCCACATAGCTGTGATAGTTTATGTTGTTGTTTTCCATGATTTTAGCTAGGGGCAGCATGTATATATTAAAAAGTAGAGGCCCCAGGATGGAGCCTTGGGGAACTCCACATGTCAAACTTGTACGCTCAGATGCATAGTTACCTATTGACACATAGTAATTTCTATTTTTTAAATATGATTCAAACCACTGTAGTACTGTTCCAGAAAGGCCTACCCAGTTTTCCAGTCTGTTTAATAATATGTTGTGGTCAACGGTGTCAAAAGCAGCACTGAGATCTATTAAAACTAAGACTGTAGTTCTGCCACTATCTGTGCTTAGGTGGATATCATTAAAGATTTTCAGAAGAGCTGTCTCAGTGCTATGATGTGGCCGAAAACCCGACTGTAAGGGAAACAAGATATTCTTTTGGGACAATAAAAAGTGTATTTGTTAAAAAAACGCTTTTTCAATAATTTTACTTAAAAATGGAAGGTTTGATATAGGCCTGTAGTTGTCCATTAGTGATGTATCTAGGTTATTCTTTTTTAAGAGTGGCTTGATTACTGCAGTTTTTAATGCCTGTGGGAAGATGCCTGTTTGAAGAGACATGTTTACAATCTGTAAAAGATCTGAGACCAAACAATTCGAAACATTTTTGAAAAAGCCAGTTGGTAAAATATCAAGGCAACAGGAAGAGGTTTTCAGATTTTGTATAATCTCCGCCAGTTGACCTTGGTGAATCGTTTGAAATTGTGTCATATGAGGACTTGTTTACAGTAATTGTCCCTGACGCAACAGGTGTAACACCACTCACTTGTTCATCTGCATGCTTATTAGCACCAATTAACTTCATGAATGGGGATGTACATGACAGTTGTTGTTTTTGTCACACAAATCAATTAAATTGTTCCTTTGTGTGTCCTGCATAATAATCAATATGACAACAATGAATCTGCTGGGCTTTTTGTATTTTCTTTCTTTGATGCCATTTTTGCCTCTGATATAATTGCACTTCATTAAATGTAAACTTGAAAAGTGTACCTGCCATTCCACTTTAAACATACTCGCTCCAAATTCTTGCATTATAACTATGATTACAGTTGCAAAAAGATTTGAACACTCCCACAGCTGATTGTCTTTGTAAAAAAAAAAAAAAGAAATGTATGCCACAAGTGCCTACACCATGCGGTCGGCCCAAACCACGGGTTGTTTTTTTATTAGAGATGTGAAATGGAATAGGGAGGCTGCTGTAGCTGTGTGGACAGCGGTTTTGTCTCTTCCTGCTTCTTTTCAAAATCTTATTCTCTTATAAAAAGCCTCGCTAGCCCCTGAGGCGCATTCCATCATAGCTGTTAACAGGTCATCTCCTGCTGTGTGCATGATTGTGTTTATAACATCAGCATCTCCCTTGTTTGTTTTTTTTTGTTTATCGGTGTGCGTGCATCTGTGCAAATTATGTTTTATTCCTCCATTTGTGTTTGTGCTCGTGCGAGTAGGTGTGTGTGTGTGTGACATCACTTACCACAAATGGGTCCCAGTGGAAAACTGAATCAACAGCAGCATATGAGTATTTTCTGTTTCATCATGTCTGCACACGAGTAGCACTTGGCTAAAAGAAGAAAACTGATCAGTAGAAATAGTAGAAAACAAAACTTCAGTGTGATGAGACCACAGTCAGCTCAGTGTCAAAACAGCACCGTGGCTCTTTCTTCTTTCAGAATGATCCATTTCAAAATACAATTACATGTAAACAGTGTCACATGGAGGGCGTTATTCTGTAATAATACTTCAAATCTTATTCTGACTTCAAATTAGATTTTATAGGTCAGCTTGATATTGACTTTTTCAAGGACTTAAACAGATAACATGCTGGCTGACACTAATGCACTCAACTAGAAAAGCTAGAAGCTTTTAAAGGATTCTTTCTACCCTAAAAACTAGGCAGAATTATTTCAAACCGTAAAGTAGCATGTTATTTTCTTTGACTTTTCCAGAATTAAAGAAATAATAGAATATAGCTCTAACGAAAACCTTCAAAAGAAAGGCTGCTGTTAATGCTAATGTTATTTTTTTTACTGCTAAAATTCCACTCACTGTAGTTGTATTGAGGTGCCTCATTATAGTCAAAAGGCCCCCTGGAACCCCTTCAAGGACCCCTGGGGGGTTCTCGGCCCCCACTTTGAGAACTACTGCTTTAAGCCATTACAAAGACTTTTTATGTCAAACCTGCACAAATATAGATGTTAAAATCAGTCTCGATGTGTTGGATGCAGGGGTAATGTGGACTTACAAGTTTAAACTCTTTTTTTCCTGCACGCTCACAGCAATGCATTATTATTCAGTGATGACTCGTGTTTACAAAGGATGACAGTAACGTCCAGTTCAGACTGTTATTCAGTCTGCTTTACATGATAACCAGACCAGCAGTAAGGGCCATTAATCATCCGCTGTGTCACCCAGGGCAATAAAAGCAGCACGGCCATCCAGTTAAACAGACATAGCTCCATGGATTTACCATCAAAACATCAGACGGATTTATTAGTAACCATTTTTTATCTTCTCTCCTCCTCCCTCTGCACCCGCTCCTTTCATTTACACATTTGACATTGATGCTCTTTTCCCGACCATCTTAAACAGGAGTGCAACACTAGAATTTCAAAGTTTTTATTGCAATCAATATTAAGGAGTACAGGGGTCAAAGCAACAACATCCAGAAGATAAATGTTGCAAATATTTCTGTTTCCCTGGAGTCACTATGTAATGATCCTCTCGCTCCCTTCTCCTTCCTCCCGGCAGAGCCCCACTTCATCTCAGCTTACGACATCGGCCTCTTTACCTTCTTCTTCCTGAGGGAGAACGCAGTGGAGCACGACTGCGGCAAGACAGTCTATTCCCGCGTGGCACGAGTCTGCAAGAATGACATCGGCGGGCGATTTCTCCTGGAGGACACCTGGACCACGTTCATGAAAGCGAGGCTCAACTGCTCCCGCTCCGGGGAGATTCCCTTCTACTACAATGAGCTGCAGAGCACCTTCTACCTGCCCGAGCAAGATCTCATCTATGGCATCTTCACGACAAATGTGTGAGTGCACACAAATGTATTACAGCACTGCACTTCTTTACACATGCATAAGAATTTTTTTTTACCCATGAGGTTTCTTATGTAGGGAAATGGAAGCATACTTGACCATATTTTATAGTACTGATCTGTGGATATTACTGTGTGCAATGGCTGCAATGGAAAATCCCTGTACATGCAGCTGTATTGTTTCCATGTTTTGAAGCACATGAACATTTTTAGATGTTTAGTTGTAACATTAGGGCTCCTCTTGCACTTAATGCTCCACCTGTTGAATGCTGCGCTGCACTCTGATTTGGGGCTGGAGGTCTGCATTGCAGCCACTTGTTCAACCATCTGCATTTTGTTTACAGATTTTTGCACTCCACTTCATTCATACCTACTCTGAAAAATAATTAGCCACACAACTGAACTGTAAGCTGCAATGTTGGCATGAACATCTTCGGCTTCAGCTAAAGTTATTATCACCGTAATAACTAACTTAACTAAATTTAGCCTCGACAGTTGGCTGTTGACGTTAATGAGGTTTGGAAAAGGTGTTTTTGTTTTAGTACATACAATACTCTTCAGTATGGGAACACACGTGCCAGAGTTTCCACAAAAAAAAATTGGTGCCGGTCATGTGACCTGTAAGGTTTCAATTTTCTGGTCAGATGGGAAAAGTTCCAGTCAAATATTTTCTGTGTTTATTGCGGTTAAAAACAATTGATAGGCGGGCTGTACTGTATATAAAGAATAATTTCATCAAGGACCGTGTGCAGACATGATGGATGTTGATCCACACTATCTTTATTGAAATGTAGGCTACTTGCTACAGGCAGAGAGGGCAAAATAATTAAATCAATGCACATAATTGTGCCGATCTGAATTAATATAGGCCTTTTTTTCCATTCGCTAGGCTGACGAAATAAAACAATACAAACTACTTTACAAACAAACTGGCGCATACAATTATCAAGTGTCGACTTGAATCAAAATAATTGTAAAGGAGTGTGTTTCTGCAACTGTTTTGATGCAGATCTGCAGGGAGAAGCCTCTCTCTGCTGGCACACTGGAGACGGGTTTTACGCATGCTACCTTGGCCAGTTTGACCCACTCTGGATAGATTTTACCGTAATCCCAATAAGTAGGTTACCTCGCAGGTTGTTGAGAAAGTCAAGTCTCCGTAACCACGGAGAGCTGTCGTCATGTGGCATTAACATTAATGAGACGGGCTGCAGCTGGTGCCGACTCATCCTCGCTGGCAATTTCTTGGCTTCATATACGTTAGACCAGCCACTGCTTGGTGTTATGAAGTAATTCACAATCTTTCTCTTCCCGCTTGCTTGTCGCCGTTTGTTGTAAATCTGCGCTAGTCTTCTGCATTCAATCAGAGCGAGAACGCGACATGTAGTTTTTCCTTAATCGCATACGCTACAGTCTAAAGTCATTTCTAAATGAAAAAAATATGATTGTTCATTGTTTTAATAGGACGAGAGATCAGAAAATCACTGTAGCCTATTTTAACACAATTCAAATTGTGCAGAGAGAATTATTTCCACCGGTCATTCTGACCGGAGACTATTAGAATTTTCGGTCCATGAAACTCACACATACACACAAAACTCTTGGGTTTCAGCAAGTATTCTTCCTGGAAAATGGGAGTAGATGATGATTCACATTCCTGTTAATAAAGGGATCTCAGTTCCCTGTAATCAACCCTAGTACAGATCCCTCCACAGTTTATTATATCTGTGAAGACAGACATGCACACACAAATGATTTGTCAACCTTTTTAATTATTTAAAAGTATCACTTATTACTTATTTAAAAGGCTCTACTGCCACCTTTTTAATATTGCTCCTTTGTGAGCAGAAATCTATTAAACATTTCTTTTACATCCCACACATTTGCAATTACATACTTTCTTAAAGGGCTTAGATTAGATGATTAATTTGAATAAGCATGAGTGGTAACTGGATACAGTGTCTATATCCTGCATTTGTGCTATAATTTAAATTCAATCAAATGGCAGGGGGAATACTTCAAGCCAGAAACTTCCTGACATTTATCATCTAAATTAGCTCAGTGTGTGTGGATGATGATGAAAACAAATTGGGGAATGAAGGAGGGAATACTTTCAGACCAGTTAATCTTGAGTCTGTCATTTAGCCTCTGTTATGTATTTAGAGTGACAAAATATCTACACAAATGTAATTAGCTTTTGTTCGTACACCACACAGGACAAACAGAGGACCAGACAGTCCTTAAACGTCTATCCATGCATTATTTTACTTTACATTCCCACTGTTGAAAGAAGAAACAGCCCACAAAAACAAGCTGCAGCTGTGCTTAAGAGCCCTTTTTAACACCAACCAGAATATTATTGTGGGAACACACATCAAAACACTTCAACTCCAACTTCTTTTAATTTAAACCTCAGATTTCATCACTTCATAAAGTTTGGTACTCCGACATTTTCCCACCTATACAGAGAGAGACAATTTTCCAGCGTTTAGAGCCGCCACCTGCTGCTGCTAATGATCAGTTTGGATGCATGCAACTCTCAGCCGAGCTGGATATACAGACTGACTCACACTCCCTCTGGTGTTTGATTGCTCCAGGTGGGGGTGTCACACACTTTATTACAGAGAGGAAACACTGAAAGCCAAAGTGTGGAGATCTGATCTCTTGTTATGCTTTTTATGGTATAATTGCAGCACATTTTTGCCTGATGAGAGGATGGCGGCTTTCACACCGTTTGGTCACGCTGTCCAACACCGTAGTCTGGAGCATGATGTCAACAAAGATATTGCTTATAATAATTACTCGGCAGATTGCCACTAGATCCGTATAAATATGTGTGGGTCCCCAGGGAATATAACTAATTATGGTGGTGACCTCATGACCTTTTATCTAGAGGCATCAGGTCAAACTTTCTCCAAAACTCTTTGGCCCAAGACAAATAGCAAAATGATATTCGTTGTGCATTTGGTCCCAACACTTTTATTTTGTGCGGTGTAATGAACATTGCAACCTCTGAGGTCCATTAGCACGAGACTGGAGTATGAAATACAGTAGGAAAACTTGAAGGAATAGTTCAATAATTTGGGAAATGTGCTTATTTCTTTCTATCTGGAAGTTAGATGAGACGATCAATAACAGAAGTGAGACCCAATGCACATTACACGTTAATATCTTTGGAACACCTGACAAATTAGATTCCCTTCTTCAGGTCTGTTCTGTGTTCTGTCAGGGGATAAGTTGAATCCTGCCTCTCACCTTGTGCTCCCTCACCTGTTAAGCTGCTGGTATTTACCACCACATGGCTGCTTTCCATCAGCCTGCAGCCATCTTTAGCGACGGAGCGAAAAAGAGAGCGAGGAATTGGTAAAGCGACAAAAAAAGGAAAGCCAGGGGGATAAAGAGAGAGGGAGGGAATGAGACGAGGTAATGAGAAAAATCTGTGAGCTCCAAGCTTTTGTCCATCGTCCTTTGTCTCCTATTTCCCTGCCCTTCCTTTCTGAAGCAGCTCGTTGGTCCTCCCTCCAAAACCGCCTCCCTCATCGGGGTTGGATATGTTAATGCAATCAACCACAAACACTGTCTCCATCTGTCTGGCCTAAATTGAACAGGTTCACAGCTGCTCCCAGGAGTTTGGGGCTGTAAAACATAGCAGGAAGACTTGGAACCAAGTACTTATTCTTTCTGTCTGCTCACAATGTGGGACAGGTCTCAATACTGTAGTGACCTCCTCTCTCTTCCTGTTGCCCTTTCGATGTATCCAATGATGCTCCATAAATGACTAGGATGGTTTCTTAAATATTGTATTGCCCATCCATTGTCATTATCTGTTGGGGAAGCGATTTGACAATGAATCACCAGGAAAGACACGCACATTTTGATTTTTAATTAAATGTTTAAAGCCAATTATCGAGCAAATATTGTTCCAGTTGGTCAAATGTGAGGATTTTATTGTTTTCTGGGTTTTATTTCATTCTAAATGAAAGCTCTTTTAGTTTAGTTGGACTAAACCCAGAAAGGTTGGGGACTTTGCAAGATGCAGAATTTTTTCAAAAGACTGGTCCCATCGAAGCAGCAGAAGCCGAGATATCTTCATTTTTTTGCACCTTGTTTGCATCAAGCTCCACAAACACTGGCTCCTACACTTCCCATAATGCAAATCAATAGCAGATCTTAGGTAGACCCCTTCCGCCTCATAAACACCCATGTTTTCACCCCCCACGCGCTCTATTAGTAGTTTCAAAGTGCTAGTAAAAGTAACCCTTTTTTTCTCATAGACGATAGCATCTAACTCTAGCAGAGTATTGCTTCTCAAAAACTGATTTTGATGTTGAAAATCTGTGGAGTGCCCCTAATCAATCAGTCAAAAGAAAAAACATACAGCAGCAGATCAATCAGTGACAGAAATAATAATTCTGACCCTGCTTGAGATGAGTAGAGAGAGAGAGAGAAAAAAGAGGAAGGGAATAAGGAGGGAAATGATTCAGATGTAATTTTATTGAGAGGTGCAGCAGCTAGCGGAGCCTGTCGAGCGGTTATGTATTGGAGGGTTTTAGCATTCCATCAGAATAAGGACACTTAAGACCTCAGAGCACGGCCAGGTCTTTTAATTAACTCCAGGCCCTTATTGGCAGGGTCCTTTGCAGCGAGGGAGATTCTCCTGCTGAGATGTCTAACCTGCCATTACTAACTAATTATGAGCCTCCTTATCTATTCCTGGGTCTCTTTACTGACCCATTCACTTTCACTAGTTCTTTGAGGACCTCATATAGTATCTGAGAGGTTGAGAGCGGGATAAGGAATTCTGAAACAATTGGTCCCATTAATTGATTAGTATATAGTATATTATTCGACACATTTATGATCTATGATTTATTGTCATTTATGAGGCAAAATTGCCAAAACATTTTGCTGGTTCCATCTTCTCAAATGTGAGGATTTTAAATGATGTTGTTAATTTAATGTTTTTGAACTGTTGCTCGGACAAAACAAACAATTTAAAGACATCATCTTGGGCTCTGGGAACTTGTGAAGGACATTTTGATATAATAAATTAAAAACATTAGACTGGCTTTAGACCTCTGGATGACCACATCTTGATTTTTTTCAACAATTAAAATTCTTTAGGTCTGCTGTTTTGCTAATGTATAACTGTTTACCTGGTTGGAGAGACAACTAATAATATCTAAACGGGATTAACCCTGAACCTGTTTGACCATCCTATGAGCACTTCTGATGGAGAATACGAGCGCCTTAAGTTGACTTACAAAAATAACTACTCTGAAATCATCAAATTTCTTTAATTATTGTGAAAAACATTATTGCTCCTAGCAAATGTGTTTGTGTCAACTGAAGATGACCCTCCTTTTCCAAACAGAAATAAGCTAATAACTTGAACTATAATGATGGCAGTCTGAAAAATGACTTTAAACAAAATGGCAATTCAGTCTGATTATTAGGCTAAATAATTATTAGTTATAACCCTAATAGGAAGCCTTATGCTCACTCGGTATCATTAAACCTTTTCATGCATTTTAAAACTCACGTTGAGACACACATATGTGCAACCTGACAATTGCACAGAAGACCTCTTAGGGATCCTAAAATCCCTCCAGTCCATAGCATATGAAAATGTGATGAGATCAGACTCGATGTGGGAGATAAATGATATGCTGGGCAGCCGACTGAAGCAAGCCACATAACTGCAATATTTCTGATTTTAAACAACGGTCTTTTCCCATCGCATCAACTTGCTGACATCAAATCTACCTTGAAATGAACTGTGGGCCCCCAGTGGAAGACCGCTACAGTTTTTTTTTTTGGGCCTTTCCGCCTTTATTTGATAGGACAGCTAAGTGAGAAAGGGAGAGAGAGGGGGAAGACACGCAGGAAATCGCCACAGGTCGGACTCGAACCCTGGACCCCTGCGTCGAGGCATAAAGATCTCAGTATATGTGCCCCTGCTCTACCCACAGAGCCAACAGGGCCATGATCTGAATACAGTTTGACAGAATATGCTGCTTGTGTATCAACTTTTTTATCATTCCTGTCACAGATATTGTTTTTAATTTAACCCAATATTTGAACTTTGTTTGGTTTTCCTCACTTAGGGCCAGTTTGCATTTGAACAGAACTGGGCTTAGACTGAAAAAATACTTTAGTGATCAAATTTTCCATCAAAGATGCTATTATACTCAGTGAACTGTGCACTTCTTTACAATAGCTCAATTCAAACACCTGGACTTTTGTGAAACCTACTGAACCTGTGGTGTTGCTTTATTGTTTAGTATAGGTGTTGCTGACTCAGTCTGCCTCTGAATGTGACTGTTTTGGGCTAAAGTTGTTGCCTTTGCTGGCTTATTGTTGTGCAGGATAAAAATATGTATGGATACTCCTAGCAGCCTTGGTTCAATTTCTGGTCCCTGCAGCCATGTAGCTCTGCTGAGTGGGCTCTTTTGCTTTTCTGCTGCAACGCAGGTATTCGCTGAGGTTGAAACATTGGCCCTAATGTAGTTTTAGCTGTTCCTTTTTCACATGAAACGATGTTAGATGCATTAGCTAAAAACCTGGGGTTTCAGCTGGATACAATGCATGTGCAAATCTATTTTGTTGTCAATCAGTTTATTTAGGTAGCACATTAAAAACAAATGAGTGCTTTTCAGGATAAGTTAAAAATACAATAATATAAATTTAAAAAAAAATGTAAATGGCAGAGAAGAAAGAAATATAGATAAATGTAAGAATATTGCATATTGAACAGCAAACCACGAAACAATAAAGACATAATATGACAGATCATGTAGTGATAACAACCAAAAAGCTAAGGAAAAAGAAAAGGAAGATCATATACAGCAACATCAGGGCATCTTGTTTAAATGTGCAGTAACAACTAAACCAGCCTCCAGCCTAAAGAGATAAGATTATAGACTGAGATGCACATCAGCCACTTGTGTTTACCAGACAGACTCAGGTGTTCTGATCTACTGATTGTGACTTGCACGAGGCTGAACAGCCAGGCTGAGTGAGGAGTTCATTACCTTTCTAATACCTCTTTTGGGGGGCTGAACTGAGCTACACATCCAATCGCTTCTGTCCTGTCAACTGCAGCGACGTGCCCTGGGTATCAGGCCGGCCGACAGTGGTGAAACAAGCATTCCGTTCCTTTACTTGAAGAATAAGGCTGGCGTTGTTTTTAAATCGTTGTCAACAAATCTTGTGAAAAGACCAAAACCAACAATGTATTAATCCCTCTCTCAGTACTTTCCGACTTCTCTTCTCAAACCCATTGGTCCCTTTTTGAATACATGAATCATAAATTAAAAATAACCAAAAAGTCCTTTTTAACAGCTGTGTACTCAGTGGTGTAGTCTACATGATACGCAGGTATATGCAGTATACCCACTAAGAAATCTCCAGGATTTCCATATACCCACTTAAAAATTAAGTTAAGTGGAAAGGAAGTCTTTGACGCTCAGAATTTCCCTGGGGGAGGACACCCAGACCCCACCCCCCCAAAGTCCCATTCTGGCCCATACATATACATACATATACAGTACAGTATACCCACTACAATACATTAGACTACACCACTGTTTGTACTGCAGTTTTTAAATGTTGCTCAAACTCAGGGACTATTTTCAGCTGTGGATTATTCCACATTTGGTGCACATTTGGAGTATATTGTACGGGGGCCGACAGGGGCAAACGCACTGCAACTTAAGAAAACACATGCAACGGAAGTTCTCCAGGCCTCTAGGGGGAGCGTTAAGTGGAACAGCTTGATTTTTGATCCCACGGGGGGGGGGGTTAATGAAGATGTTTTCTTAATTTCGTAATTCTTAATGTCTATTTGCATGTGTTTTTTTTTAGTAGCCATGCGTTTGTAAGCCACCATAATTTGGCGCAGCAAGACGGTGTATGTGGGATTTACTCAAAATAAACTACACTGTGTATGTCCGTGATAATGAAGAAACTTGTCACCCTGTGCAACGATGTGGCTCATTGATGTATTTTTAATAGTTTTTGGACAACAATGGAGCCTTTCGGCACAGATCGATGTGTCAGGCTTTGGATATACACCCAATACTTGTTAGTAGGATCAGTTCATTTATGGTGTTGGTCTTTGTCAACAATAACAAAAAAGTAGAATATCACCTGCCTTATTTTTTAAGTAAAACTAAGAATACCACAGTGCTAAAATACTCTGAAAGTGTTCTATAAAGAGACATATTGTAGGATTGCACGGATGCATTCATTAGTTGGTAGCATTTTAATGTTATACCTGGGGGTGGAGAATTTGGTTAACAACATGGGATATGAGGGGTTGATAAAAGGGTGATGAATTCTGTAAAACATTGTGACAGGAAATTAAGAAGCATTTCAGAAGGCAACCAGTGACAGGATCAGGCTGTTGGGATGAGATGAATCACTTGAAGACGGAGCTTCACTCATAAGTGATCATCATCGTGGTGCAGGGCCTCGGAGAGCGGCAGCAAACAGCATAGCAGATGTCAAACAGCTTTTCAATCACTTTCCCAGGCTTTTAAGCAGACTCAAAACATATGGGTTGCATCCATTAGTGCGATAGACTGTGTTCCTTTCAGTGCTCCATTTCGCACTGTTCTCCTGGCATTATCTGCAGCAACTCACTGTCAAAGTAGAGATCTCAATAATGTGGGTGCAGTGTCAGGCTTTCTGTAGTAAAGTTTGGCTTTAATGCAAGACAGTTCAACCACAAAGCCACAGTTTAACTTTTATCTCAAACTTTGTGTTTGTGTGTTTGAGTGTGAAAAGTGTTGTGGCTGCCGCTCACTTATTGCAACTCATTTGCCTGTGGTTTTCTTCCAGTTGGGTTTTGGTTACTGCTGGTTTACCACAGCACTCACTCAGCTTCACACTCTTTGTTTCTGCCTCCCTGTCACTCTCGTCTCCACCAGAGCTTTTGCAAAAAAAGAAGAGGAAAAAGTCATTTTGACTGAACTCTGGAGGCTGTTCTCCTCTGCAGCCTGCGAGTCAGTCAATGAGCCACCTGTTTGGTCTCCCCTGTTGTTTAGCCAGAGCTCATTTGGAGCTTTTTCCAACCTGCGGTAATGACAGAACACATTAGCTTCATCACAGTCCTGAACTGGATCTCTGAGAAAGTAGTGTTCAAAACCAAAACCAACAAAAGCAATCACAGATGTCTCAAGCAGAAACATTCTAGTGGTAGAAATAAGGATATTACACCCAGAGGAGGATAATCCACAGAAAAAAAGGAATGAAGACCTTTTCTTAAAAATGGGTTTATACTGTATTAAGACTTTTGATTTGATGCATTTTGTGTCATAATTGACACTTCTTCCCAGAGTGTGCAGATGTCGTCAACATACTGCCGGGATTAGTGCAATTTCCAATTTTCCAGTGAAAGCAAATTTTCCAGTGAATTTGATGTGGGTAAAGATAAAGCTCAGATTAATTAGTCAATTGAGTTTTTGAGCATAGATTATCTTCATATATTATTCCCAGAAGTCAAGAATATAAATCCTTGAACAATCCATAAATCTGTTCTGATCTAGAAGCATATAAAGAGTCGCTCCTTGATCTTAGATCTTACATCAAAGTCATCAAATGTATAACTTTTTCTTCTGTTTCAAAAGTAATCCAGTGATTGTTGTCTGTATGTCCATGGTTACAGTGCAAACAGAAACTGCTTGTAGCTAATCCAGCATGACATTTCATGGTTTAAATGAAAACCATTTGAGGCTAAAATGAATTCCCTGTGTGCATCGCCCAAAGCATTAAAGTATCTGTAGTGGCGAAAACAATCCATGAAAAATAGATTGAGGTTTTTTTTGTTTTACATTTTCTGACATTACCAAGGCCCTGAATGTCCCATCAAAATTGTTTTTATATACCTAAGAACACAGACACTCTCCTCTACCATACCCAATCCATGGGCATACAGGTTTTCCCCCTTCATTAAAAACTTTCCTAAAACATGTAAGTATCCAGTCAAATGATGGCATTTCTAAATAATAATAGCCTGTAACTGTAAATAAATACACAGTATGACATGCCTGGCTAAGAGAAGACAATTAAAATTAAGGGAATGAAAACTGAGTAAAAGCAGCCCAAGGGTTGATAACAACAGATTTAGGCCTCACCAAAGCCATTAAGCAAACCCTGGGATGCAGATTTTTCAGCAAGTAGCAGCCTTTACTGATTTATTCTTCACCCAAGGTAACAAAACGACTCACAAAGTACCATGAGGTCCTTACAATAGTCTTTATTTCTCTGTTTCGTTGTCTGAGTCTCTCTCTCTGTGTCTCATACATTTTCTTTGTTGCTCTCGCGCTATAATGTTATCACTTACTATTTTCTAACTGATGGTTTATCAGCATCCCACAAGCCATGACAAGGCAGCAGGCTGTTTACTGGGTAGTAAAAAGTCTTAGTGTTGCTGGGTGTAAGGGGAAAGGGGGAAAACAGTCAGCAGTAGCAGGCAGTTAAGAAACTCATTACCTTGCAGCACATTACGGCCGAAGAGCGTCAGGATAATAACTTTACTCACACTGCCAGTTTAGCCGGGGTTTACTCTCGAATGTGACACCCCTGAGGCAGCTGTGTGTGTGTGTGTGTGTGTGTGTGTGTGTGTGTGTGTGTGTGTGTTTGCACGTAATCTGTGCAACTGCCTCCTATATCCTCAGCTTAATACCGTCCCCATTCACTGTGCAGCGCTGATAGCATAGCTTAGCCTCCAGCAAGCAAGCCAGCGACGTAGCGCCTGTTCAGTGCAGGTATAAATGATAGGATTTCCATTAAGGGGATGGAACACATTACAAAATGGCTTTATTACACAGCTGGGCACTGCTGATTTCTGATATGGCTTCACATTTACTGCCAACATGTAAACTGTTATGAATATTATTGTTGACATTTTTTTTTTTTTACCCTCTCTCGCGCTCTCTCTCTCTATCTCTCTCTACATCCCTTCCTGTCATTTTCTCTCCTCTGTTTCCTGCTATCTTCTCCTTGCTGTCTTGTCCTCCCTATCCATCTCTCTATAAAGCAACAGTATAGCAGCATCTGCGGTGTGTGCCTTCAACCTGAGCGCCATCACCCAGGCCTTCAACGGGCCCTTCCGCTCCCAGGAGAACCCTCGCTCCACATGGCTTCCCACAACCAACCCCATCCACAACTTCCAGGTTAGTTTAACTACGTCCATACAAGACTGATACCAGCTAAATCAATCCATGTTAGCAACAAAAAAACATCTTATTTTGCAAAGGTGTTGCTTGTACTGTAAGAGACAGAGAGGCAACAATAAGTCAATTTGTTATATAGCCCGAAATCACACATTTGTCTCAGAAAACTTTTGAATCTTTACCACATACAAGAACCTCTACCTTTTTGATTTGGATACAGAGCATGTTTACAGTCCAGTCCATCACCTCCAGGAATTAATAATGTGATTACAAAAAAAAACATCTAACTGGAAGAATGCTTACCAATTTTACTAATGACTACAGTTTTCTGCAAAAAAATTATCAAATTCAGAACGAAGTCAAATTCAAATCAAGCCTCAATCCCAACAAATGAATTTCTATTTAACTACTGTGGAAATTACTTTTTTTTTTCAAGAACATGTCTTCTCAGGCAGTTCTTGTTCCCAGGCTGTATCACTCCAATGAAAACTCTCTAAATGAGATCTTTTTAATTTAGAAAAACTGAATCTGGTATCTAAAACCACTTGGTTTCTAGAGGTTGCTTGCGGAGCTACACAGCATGGTTGGAAACAATTTGGTAACCTTATAGACTGAATTCATCTGCAAGACCCTGAAGTCTCTATTTCAAAAGGAAAATTATGAAATATGAAAAAAGTGATAACAACATATTATCAGATATCTGATATTGTATTATTATTTTTATTATTATATATTTCCTTTTAAAATGAAAAAAAATCATGCTATATTTCCAAAACCATCTAACACTTTAAACATCATCCAAAAATGGAAGCTACCGACAAATCTTTATTATCAAATTATTTATTATATTGAGTCCTAAAGAATGAGCAGAAGCTGCAAACCACAGCTAAGCCAACACGGCATTCAGAAGGCTTTCTTTTCATAGTTATTCTTCTGCAGTGTTTCATTTAATTGCTGTTGTCGCTGTGGTCACATCACATTCACATTGTAGTTTTATTCCCCAGAAATTACAGAGAATCGAATTAAGATTTTAAACAATCTAACCAGACATGGTATATTGATTTCTTAAATGCAATGACTGGGTGTGTGAGGTACTTTTTATTATTTTTTTTTTTTTTGCATTCTCTCTGCCTCCCTTTTTCATTTTCATGTGCCATCCCACATTTTCACATCCTCACCCTTCACTCCCCCCATTTCCTTTCCTCTCTAGTGTGGGACTATAGATGACGAGGGTCCCAATGAGGGCTTGACGGAGCGCAGCCTGCAGGACGCCCAGCGGCTCTACCTGATGAACGACGTGGTCCAGCCGGAGTCTGTTGATCCACTGGTCATGCAGGATGACGTTCGCTTCTCCAACCTGGTCGTGGACATTGTTCAGGGAATGGACACCCTCTACCATGTTATGTACATCAGCACAGGTTAGTTAGAGGAACTTATTCACGGTAATCCCCAGAGTTAGACAAGTCAATACATACCCTTCTCATCTCCATGCGTGTTGGAACTCTGTCTGACGACGAGTGTGAAATGTAATCCCCCTGGGGATCAATAAAGTATTTCAAAAATAAATAAATATATGAAGTAGAAACATACCTTATCTCAAATATATAACATCAAAAAGAAAAATCAAGTAGGGAAGTTAATTTTAATTTACCTGTATACAAGATAGATCGTTGTTATTTCTTCTCATCCTTTTTGTCCAATCAGAATATGGCACCATCTTAAAGGCACTGGCTACGCCCAACAAGAACCTACAAGGTTGTTATTTGGAGGAGATGGAGCTTTTCCCAGCGGGGGTGCGAGAACCAATCCTGAGCCTGCAGATCCTGCACAGCGACAGGTCGCTCTTCGTTGGGCTCAACAACCGAGTCCTAAAGATCCCGCTGGAGAGGTGCTCCACCTACAAAACTGAGATGTGAGTACTGCCCAACATTTTCACATCTAGTGGAAAATTGTATCCAGCATGATCATACTACGTATCTAAACTATCAAAGGAAACCCAAACTTAGCCATTCATAAATTTGATATAGAGAGAATGTTGAAAATACGAACTAGGAATGTATAAGGAAAAGAAAATCTATGATGTAGGTGTAAAGAAACAAAACAGGACTTAGGCCAACAGTGAGAGGGAATCGTAAAAATTCAGCAGCCTTATGGACATTATAGACATGTCATCATTGAGTATGTAGTACATAGTGTACATTGACGCAATATTTCTTACATAAGTTCAACCACTGGAGTGCTGTCCAGCATTGGTGTGCTCAGTGCTGCCACGTGTGGTTGGAAAGTATAATAGAGTTACAACAGTCCATGCTTCTCCATCAGTATTGTTGCAGAACTGAACAAAATGCTGCATCTTTTTAATACGTAGAATCATGGTCCTGGATCACGGCTAGTGATCTAATGAATGAGGCATCTGGTGGCCTTGTGGTTAACATACTGGGACTGCAGCATCCCTGGTTTGTTGCAATTCATTCCTCCCCTCTCTTTCCTCTCATTTCCTGTTACTTCTGTACTGTCTGCTCTGATTGTTGTTAGACGTCTCAGAGTGCAACTACAAGAATGAATTAATGAGCCACGTGAGGGACAATAGCCACTTTCTGAATGCAGCAACACGATATACACAGTGTACATTTTATTGTTCATTTTATGCTTTTTGTCACTGGATTCATTTGAACCTGGTTGGTCCTCTATTGGAGGTAATTATCTGTCCTCAACTAGGATGAATGTCTGGAAGACCTCGCCTATAATCATTAAAGTCTGTATGGAACCAGACAAATGACTGGGGCGGCATCTGCTCACTAGAGGAAATTAATTTGTTGTGCTGGGTTGTTTTTTAGTAATGAAGTTTCGCATAATACAGAGAGAGTGACTTTTTTCAGAGGACAAATAAAAAGTGTGGATGAAGATAGCTCATACACTGCCAGAGAAGTTTCTCTGAAGGCGCGTTTGTGTGTGTGAGAAAGAGCTACAAAGCCACAGAGAGAAAGAGAGAGCTCTGCCATCTCCAGCTTCAGGTTATTCATGTGAAAATCTACGTCTCGAGGGTGAGCGAGGGGAGAAAAGCTCACTGGCTGTTTGTCCAACTTTCTGTATCTCATCAGTGCTCTCAATCAGCCGGCCACCTCATTCCTTCAAAGTCAACTTCATTTTAGCATACAAATGGCTCAATGCTATTTTCACTGTGTGTGAGGGGGGCAGTCTACTCGGTGTGATTTGTGTGTGGGTTGGTGCTTGGATGAGTTCTCATATGTGCGCTGCCTGATGAGTCAGCTCGCTATTTCTACTAAATCCAAACTCCTAGACACATGGGAGCAGACACACTCACACCACCACCACCAGCTAGGGAAAGCATTGCATTTAATAAGATGTGGGTGAGATATGCAAGGTGAGAGAGACACAGAGAGGAACAGGAAGAGAGAGAAAAGCCAAATGAAATACAGATACAGAGAAAAAAGCAGAGCAAGCAGCCGGAGTCCTATTTAAGACACAGTGGGGTGAAACGATAAGAAGAGTGGGCTTCAAGGGCACCAGGAGAGGGGGGAGCAGGGGGTGAGATACTGTAGGACAGACTGCGATATTCTGCTCACTTCTGTGGTTCGCTCACTCATACTATCTTACAAATCCACTGCAGTCAACCTGTGTGTCATCGTGACACCTGAGCTCGTCTGGAGAGACTTGAGTAGTAGAAAGTAGAAAAGGGCAGATGGGTGACGATGAGTCAGGAAATTTAGAATCAAAGGAGGCAAGGTAGTTAGCTAATGTATGGGAATATGACTTCAGCTAATATTTACATTAACAGTTAATCTGTTGATTAGTGAAAAATGCATATCGCAATTTGTGAGAGCCAACAGTGACAATTTATAAAACAGGGTGTAAAGGCTCAGTAAAAACAGGTTTGAACCCAAAAGCTTGACTCTGGTACTAGGCCAGTCAAATAAAAGTTCTGGGAGGACCTCTAGCTCACCCGGTAAAGCATGTGCCCCATGTGAGTCCTTGGCAGCTACCAAATAAGTTTGAATCCGACCCGCTGCCCTTTGCTGCATGTCATCCCCTCTTTCTCTCCACTTTCCTGTAATTTTCCAGCTGCTCTATGATACAGCAAAAAAAGCCCTGAAATATAATCTTAAAAAAATAAAAATAAAGTTCCAGTTTACTCAAGGTCAAAAGCAGGCAGGCAGGGGATATAAGGCAAACTTATCCGATGGGGGATCAGTCGTGCAAGCAGGTGTCCAAAAGCAAGGAGGGGTCACAACAGGTAAAACTCAGGCAAGCAGAGACAATAGCTTTAGTGCCTGGGCAGAAGGAGGAATGAATGGAAGGAGTGGCAGGATCTGAAACGACAGCAGAGTTAGTACATGGCATGGGAAAGAAGCAGAGAGCAGAAATAGGCTGACATTGTGACCCAGAGAAAAGCAGAACATTCTCACATTTGAAAAGATAGTTTTCCAAGTGAGGAGCTTGTTTTACTGTTCAACCACATACACGTTTATCATAGCAGACAGCCATTAGCCAAGAAAAAGTTATTTGTGTTGATAGATATTGAGGTTTGAAATGGGTTTGAAAGGGGAAGACTGGCTTTGCTGGCTTTTGCCTGTGTTCCAACATTTTGTCGATCTTTGTATTTAACCATCTCTGACTGTGGAATATCGGCCTTGTCTTTACTGGAAATGTTAACTATGGGTACTAAGGCAAGGAAAAAGTTTCAAAAAGAAGAATTTGACATGGTACACTTCTACAGGTATCGCTGCCCTTGTTGCTGAATTTGAGTCTTGTTTAGGGCTCACAGAGCTTTCTTTCACTATAATATATGACCATGGACAACAGACAACTTAACCAAGTGTGTTATGGAGCTGGAAAGCATTTGCACCTACCTATGCATGAAATCTAAAGCTGCTGATCTTGAGGAAACACAGCAGGAGGCAACATTTGTGAATTATTGACCAACTGGAATCTGTTGAGGGGGCTCTCCCACAGCCAACAGTTTTTCTCTAAGATGCTTGTCAGGACCTTCAAGACAAAAGCTTAAATCCACTCCAGAAATATAATCGGGCTCACCATTACACAGCTCCTAAACCTGGTCCCAATGTGGCCAGTATTGCTACGTCTGCAGTAGGGCTGAAACGATTCCTCGCGTAACTCGAATAATTTGATTACTAAAAATCCTTGATGCAAAATGATTGGCCTCGAAGCTTCTTTTAATTAATGTTACCAACGTTGTTTTGCTCACGGTGTTTCCGAATGGAGGATTATTACTGTCGCACACTGGGCTGACGCTGTTTGCGACACATGCCATGAAGACTGATTACAAAATGACGAAAGAGCGTAAGGGGCTAAGAGAAGAGACAGGCTGGAAAAAACGACAGAAAGTGTCCAAAGTTTGGAATCAGTTCAAGCGTAATTAAAACGGAAACTCTGTACAGTGCGTCTACTGCAAAATCGAACTAGCTTACCACAATAATAGCACGACGTCAATGCTTCAGCATCTCAACAGAAAACCTCAACTTAATCCTCCATTCCACTGATTCCAAGTTAAGTTGCACAACTTAAGGTAATGTTTATGTATGTTTAATGTATGCCTTAGTTTGAGGTTGTTATAGCATTTCAGAAAATGTCCACCCGGAGCGGTGGAATTTTGCCAATGGCACTACAAGCTGTAGGAGGTGCCAGAGGAGCTGTCTTTTTTTTTTACATAATTCATGTAGTTCTACTGGAACATAGGGTCAGTTTCAGCAAATATGACAGAAAGTTAGTTTTATAAGACTTACCTACTGCAACTTTAAATGCACTTAATATGTTTAGTTTTTTTTGAGAGATGATATTGTAAGCAATGTAGGCAATAAAAATGTTGCTTTTTCCAAAAATTAAACCAAACTATTGTATATTATTGCTCTTCAATAAAATAAAAGTATTTCTTATCCGATTACTCGATTTATCGATGGAATAATCGGTAGAATACTCGATCAGTCTGCAGCTGTACCAGATTAAAAACTTGTTGATTCAGGGCTTGCAAACCTTGGAAACTGGAGTATCACACCCACCATGCTGTATTTGCATACATAAAATAAAATAATGTAAAATAAGAAATTGTGTTAAATTGTTAATCTAGGAGTGTAATACTCCAAGATTAACAATTTAACACAATTTCTTGGAAAAGCTGCCGTGAATTTATTCATTTTTGGCCATATTAATCACAAAACACTGGGATGAACAATGCTCAGGAGATTGTTATGCGTTACGCTACTGGGAAATGTACTGTAATTGCAGTAACTTGTTGTACCACATTACCACCCAGCTCCAGTCATGCGCTTTCTATTTTTTCTTTCTTGCTTTTGTTACTTTTCCTGTCCACCGTTCTGGGTTTTCACTGTTCAGACTGCTTAAAAAAGACCCATCTGCCATCCTCCTTCTTTGTCTGAACACACTCCCAGTCATTGTACTGCTGACTGAATAAGCCATTTTCCTCATCTCCTCTGCAGTGTGTGTGGTCGTCCCATTCACATACAGCCATACATCCATTCACGCACTGATAACAGCTGAATATACTTAGATGGTTTTATAGCTGACAGCGGCTCATCTGCACCCACACATGCTGCTTTTCCCAATCTCACACGTACACACACACATTCATATAAACAGGGAAAAATGGCGGTATTTACAGTACTGTGATGTGACGGGCGTCACAGCAACACAAAAAGTCATTTATACATAACATATCCGATTTGTTAGAAAAATATCCAGCTGTTAATGGCATAATGGATGGACTGTGGCTGTACAGTAGGTGAATACAGTAGGTGTGCATGTTTGTAATTGGTGTTTTTGTTATTTTTATTCAAATTTTTATTAGGAACACATTGGTGCAGAACAAATATGCATCTTTTTCTGATTTAAAGAAAAAATTAAATAAATAATATATGTAGAAAAGAATGGAATGACATACTTAAACATAATTGTAAATCCAGAGAAAAGAAAAAATTTGTTAAAGGAAAAAGAAAAAAAGAAAAAGAAAGAAAAAAGAACTTGGTTATACAAGTGGACACAATAATTAAAATAGTGAAAAAGTGCAGATGTGCTTCTCCATTGTTGTCCAATTACTTTTTCCCATATTTCTGAGTGTAGAGTGATTTTATTTCCTTTTCCCATTTATCTTTTATATAAATCATGCCCTCTTCACTTAACTCATTCAACTTGTTATACAATTTTGAGATATTCCTGCGACCTGGGTCAGACTTGTAACTCATTAAGAAGACCTTCAGAATACCTGAATTTGTCTTATCTATGTCCACCTTTTTATCACTTTCTCAGTATAATGTCTAAGTTGCAAAAACCTTTTTTGTTAAGCCATAGTAGACTTTTAAATCCTGAAAATGTCTTAGTGCTCCATCTTTGTAGAGGTCACTATATTTTACCAGACCGTTTTCAGCCCATTTTTTAAATCTTGCGTCTGTTCTGATTGGTATGAAGTCTGAAATCATAAGCTATCCATCACATCATAAGGTATGGCTCCTGGGACCTGTGATCTTTTAGCACCTGATACCATTTTTAGTGATGACATTATCCATGGATTGGAAACCCGCACACGTTTAATTAAGACAGTATCACCTATCACAGCTTGAAGAGGAATATCGCTGGATATACTGTATTCTATTTCCTTCCACTTTGCTGTATAGGATGGATTGCATATATCAACCAGATTTTTTATCTGTGCTGCTCTATAGTAATCTTTTATATTTGGGAGGGAGAGACCTCCATTTTCCTTGGATAACTGAAGCGTCTTAACCCTTATTTGAGGTTTCTTCCAATGCCAAATAAATCTGAAAATTACTCTATCCAGATCCTCAGTGGAGGCAGGAATTTCTCTGAGTAAAATTTCCACGAATGTGGCCATCGTTGTGGAATTATTTTCGACCCCCTCCTCTGCTATACCACGTATGTTCTCCCTTCTTGACCGATCCTCCTGATCCGTGAGCCTGGCCTCCAGTTTCTCCTGTAGTTTCAGCATCTCTAACACCGCATCTTCCACCACGTGCACTCTCTCTTCTGCTTCAGAGATCGGCCTCGTCAACTCTGCTGTTGGTTATTTTAATGTCCTCTTTAATTTCTCGGAGAGCGCCGCTGTTTTCCTGGCGAAAGTCTCTCAGTTCTTTATCTAGTATCGTTTGTAAATCAGCCATGAAGTCAGTTACCTGTTGCGATGATTCCTCAAGTTCAATATGGCAACCGCCAACAATAACTGTTTTGTCCGTGGACTTTTCATTGAGTGGAGGAGCCTGTTTTTTCACCTGAATGGCGGTATTCCATCTCCCTTTCATAACATCAACGCCTAATCAATATCACATATTTCTTTGAATGTTTTAAGCCTCTGAAAGACAGCATTATATTGCCAGGGTCGTTGAGCTCCGAAGTTACGCTGCTCAATGTAATTGTTTAAACATGTGGTTACAGTTTAGCTTACGGCAGCATACACATATGTTGGTTTGAATGCCTGTTCAGTTGTTGAAAACTCAATTATGTTTAGGTGCTTTTAAAGTTCACGTTTCCTTTTGTTATTGATCCGTATAGGCGGCTCTGGCGAGTTTTGCAACCCTGAGAGTAGAATAACATTTACATCATCATCTTTAACTGAAGTGCTTTTTTGTTACATTGCTAAACCTTTTCAACAGTCGGTGATTTGTAGGCTTTTAGTGATAGCTCGCAGACAAATGCTGCAGCTTTTGTGTTTGTGTGTGCACACATGTCTGTGTGTGTTTGTCCTCTATTTGTGGTAATTATATTTGACCTGGCCAATTGGCACCTGTGGCTAACAGCACCACTCTGTCCTCCACCCAGCCCCTATTTCTCTATCTCGCTCTGTTAGTGAAGTGATTTATTTTGGCCACAGTGGCGTTCTAGCTTAGCTGCAATGTTGCATCCATCAGGGCTTTTCATTTTCTCCTTCCACTGAGGGAAGAAAAGAAGTCAATGCTGCCAAATACAGAATGAAACTACTGGTCTCATTCAGAACAGTAGCATTGTGCCACCTCCTACAAAAAGCCAACTTAGAAAGTGCAGTACTTTTCTTTCAAAACATTTGTCAAAACTGAAGGTGTAAGACAAGCTGTTTTTGACTCTTTTCGCAGTTGGTGGTGAACAGAAAGAGAAAAGAGCATGAGAAAGAAAAAGATAAGAAAAATATGGAAACAGAAATAACTACACGGAGAAAATGCTGAATAAATGAGGAGGATAATGTCGGGGAGGATGAAACGGAACAAATCAGACTTTCTGTAGCTGTTCTATTCCTGCCAAAACCAAACCACCGCTCAAACATCTGCTTACATAAACATTATGTTTTATTACAAGAGGTACAATTGTCCTGCTGGTGATAGTAACATTCCCGCCTGAGGAGCTTTGGTTCAATTTGCTGAGCGTGTGTGAGTGTGTGGTTGTATGTGTGTGATTAACAGTGACCTGGCAGCAGTCATGAAGCCGAGGCAGTTCAGCCAGGAGTTTAAAACAACATAAGGAAACCACTTAAGGTGGTCATCGGGGAAAACCACTGACCATTAGCATCTCTGCTACAGTCTGTGTGTGTGTGTGTGTGTGTGTGTGTGTGTGTGTGTGTGTGTGTGTGTGTGTGTGTGTGGCTGCTTGTTAAAACCAGTGTATACTTTATACCTATAGGACCACTATACAATGGTGTGGACTTCCCTGTCTGTCTCTGTGTGAGGGGAGCTTACAGGCCGGTCCCCAGCAAACCCAATTTACTGTCGGCTGTGGCTGCCAGCCTGTCAGCAGGCCTCTGGAGCTCACTGCTGCTAAGCCTGTATGACCAATCTGAGGAACACTTCACCAGCCAAGTACTGAAAGAGAAAGGGAAAGATGGTGTCCACACGGTGGATGTATTTATTACTGCTCCAGAATGCTGTTACTTTTATTACAGGCTTTGTTCTGGCTGCAGCTCAGTGTAATAATTTTGCTCTCTGTATCTTTCTCTCTCTACGTTTCTGTCTATATTGCTTTTTCGCCCTCCTCTTTCTCTCAGCCCTGATTTGGACCTGCTCTGTGTGTCTTCACCTCCAGCTCGTCATCTTTCAAATCCCCTGATGCTGACAAATTCAAACTACTCTGCTCCCTTTTTTGGGGGGGAAATTTGTAACATGAGCGATAGATAAAAACAAGCAACAGGCTATGATAGCCAGTTTGGACACTTTGGCTCCAGCAAAATACCTGGATTTGCTAAGCTCAAAGGATAATGAGTCTCTTATCGAACATAGTAACCTTTTCTGTAAGCAAAGAGAGAACGTGCGAAACTTCCAGGTTGAATTTCCTTTTTTTAGCCATTGTTGCTTTCACTGGCTGAAATGACAAACGTCACTGGCAGCAGATTATAAGCTGTAGCTAATTGACGTTTATTTTGTGAGTAAATTGATAAAAAGACCAAGACCAAAACATTTGGTTGCGCTGGATAATGGTGTCTGTATTTGACCAAATATTGTTTGTAAGGAAAAGAAATGCCACTCTGAAACACAACTCTACAGAGTAGAGATGCACCAATTACAACTTTCTAGGCCGATTCCGATTTCCGATTTTTCATTGAGTTTGAACTGCCGATACCGATTTTAGCCGATTCCGATTTCATATTTTCTATACATTATACATTATACATACACTATATACATTTTGCATAGAACATAGAACTTTTTTTGAATAGATAATTGATCGCTATAAAATGGAACAAAACTTAAAACAAAAAGTAAGGAAATTTGTTTTTGGTGGATTATTTCTCTGTAGTAACAATGTTTTTGGCAATAAATGTTATACCGTTGGAAAGCCTGTTTAGTTCCCTTTCAAATGGTGCCCGATTTGTAAGGAAAATGCATTTGTGGGATTGTGGGTTGCGCCCATGAAAATTTTTCCAAATCTTCTCTGTCAATGCCAATCAGCTTATTCTGCACTTGACTCGTTTGGTGTTTGGTGGATTGGATGATTGATGTTTGAAGAAACAAGACATATTGGCAATTTAACAATTTATTCATTTCACAAACAGGAGCCTCAGTAGCGTGTGAAAGAACCATACACAGCCACAACAGCCTGGCACCTCCTCCTCATGCTGGTCACCAGCCTGGTCACACACTGCTTTGGGATGGCATCCCATTCTTCAACCAGCATTTGTCGCGAGTCAGCCAACGTGGTTGTGTTGGTCACTCTGGCACGAACAGCACGTATATCTCCACAGTCTGGGACCGAACTCTATCCTCCAAGATGACGACGCTCGCCCCCACAGGGCGGGGTTTATCAGAGACTACCTCCAGAATGTGGGAGTGGAGAGGATGGAATGGGCTGCCAGCAGTCCTGACCTCAACCCCATTGAACACTTTTGGGATCAGCTTGGGCGTGCTGTTCGTGCCAGAGTGACCAACACAACCACATTGGCTGATTTGTGACAAATGCTGGTTGGTTTTGAGCGGTATGCATCCCCACTAACGAAAGCGTTTTAAACAGTAACGTTAATACAGCGTGTCAGAGGAATACAATCTCTTCTTTTTATTTTTATTTTTTTAATACAGCGTCTCCTGCAGCCGGGCATCAGCTAACATTAGCTTCTTGTCTCACCACAGTTTCAGTCATTGGAATCGAAGAAGTTAATGTACAACATATCCATGACTTTAGCTAATTATTATCCATTATATAATTTGTAATTTGTAATGTGTCAGATAGATGTAGTCAGAATTTCAGATCTTACATTTTCAGGTTTTATTTAAGGTTGTGAACATTAAATAGGCTACCAAAACTGTAGTGCTTCAGTCTTTTCAAACAATAGTTTATTACATATCTCCCTTGAATCTCATAACTTTACTTGGTTATAAATGTTGAAAGATAGTCAATAAGGGGTTCAAAAAAGAGTGGCTCCCTGCAAAGCAGATTCAATACTGGGTTTAGATGATTTGACTAAATTAATCTAATTATATCAAACTCCTGCAGTTCTTTTCACTGCTGTTCCCAATTTCACCTCTCTTGTTTTTTGTTCTCTTGGATCTCTTGTCTTGTGTTATCTCTGTCCACATTTTTATTGTCTAATCTCTGTCAGTTTCGTGTATTTTTCTGTCTCTCTATTTCTCCTTTTACTATCTTCCTGACTATCTGCCATCTAATTCCTTGCTTTTGAATATATTTATATTTTCTTGTCCTCTCTCTCTCTCTTTTTCTCTCTCTCTCTTTTCTCTCTTAATAATAATAATAATAATAATATATTTTATCTGTAAAGCGTATTTCTATTCACAAAGCACCAGAAAATCTTGTAGCCTGTCTATGCCTCCCATTGTTTCTTGGTGATGATGCAGCTCCTTTTTATTCATCAGGGGCTAAGATTTTACATGGAGAACAGCAGGCAGTTTTGGCAGACAGCCATCTCACTTTTGTTTTCCTGATTATTTTTTTTTTTTTGGACCCGACACCATCAGTCTTCAGGCTGGCTCCAACTGGGCCTAATTGGATTTATTAGCGCTGAGTGCTAGCAGGATTTCTCTGTGTTTCTGATTCATCATCAGCAGACTTCCTAAATGACCAACTCAGCCCAGCGGGGGAAAAAGCCCCAGGGATGGGCTCTCTCCCCTGGAGAGAGGATCTGGACTGAGAGCCTGTCACTGGTGGTCTCCTGAGAGCAGCTGCAAAAAATGCCATCGCTTATGTGGAGAGATGGAGAGAGGCCAGCGTATGCAGACATATGTTTAACTGAGTCAGACCCTCCAGACCGCCTTTGCTAATGTATTTCCAGTGTCAACGCTACAGCTAATAATGGCTGATTCCAATCCATAATTTATCAGTTCTGGTAATCATATTTGCAATTATACACTGACGGCCTGCCATTAAAGGCGAGGTGAACTATTGTTTTAATGTCTAGTTGTTAAAGGGCCTGTAATAAAAGGAGACACTGGTTTTTACAGCATTCACAAACTATTTAAAATGCCAATTACACCCCCACATAGAGAATCTGGCAGATTTATCTTCCGATGCCACTCTACTAGAAATATTGTTATATAGGCTAGTGGGTTTTGCCGCTTGTCTGTTTAAAATTTAACCAGCCATCTTCCATGGCTTCTCTATTTTGATATAGTGTGCCACTGGGCATGCACACTGCTGAATTAAATATCAGCCTGTTCCCTGCAGACTTGTCAAAGCGATGCTCTCACACTTAATGGCACACCCACAGTACAAAGACACACCCACCATACAGTGTACACAGACGGGGGGGAGGGGGTGGGGTATTTAGAAAATCCACTTGATTATGTACACTCTCTCTCTTGCTCATTCTCAAACATACACACACACACACACACACACACACACACACACACACACACACACACACACACACACACACACACACACAGTGTAGATCCCTCACATTCCTGTGTTATCTGCACACTCAGCTTCCTGTCCGAGCTGACATCCCTTCCTCTGCACTGTCTGTTACAAAAATTAGTTTTTTATTCCCATCACACTGCCCTCTCTTCACCCACACTGCCTCTAATTGACTTTTACAGCGGTCCTGTTTTTGAAAAACAGTGTGCCGTCAGGACAGAAAGGAGCTGAGAGCGCTTAGCTGGTGTTTTATGCAGCTGCAGAAAGTTCAGAGCAGGAGCTAAACGCCTTGGTATGCCTTTTTTTCTCTCCAATAGTAAATCCTTATTTATTAAATGGCCTTAGGTGAAGGAAATTATTGGAGAAAATACTGAGACTGCAAACCTGCACTGTGTCCCAATTTGTCATATTATATCAGCAGAATAAAGTAGGTGGTGATGGCGCAGTGGATATGACACATGCCTTTGGTATGGGAGCCCCGGGTTCCATTCCCCCTGTGATACATCAACCGATGTGTCCCTGAGCAAGGCACTTAACCCCTAGTTCCCCAGAGGCGTGCAACCTCTGACATATATATATATAGCAATTGTAAGTTGCTTTGGATAAAAGTGTTAGCTAAATGACATGTAATATACTATGCAGTTTGTATAAAAGAAATAAATGTACTTTCCTGTTTTGCAACAGAAAATGATGCAATATGTATTGGTGTCAGTCCAACTGCCACTGTTGATTAAACTTAACAAAGACAGAGCAAAATGTTTTGCCAAAGATTCAATACCTTTTTTGTTTCCCAAGATTTTTCTTTAGCTGTCTCACCATCATCTGCAATTTAATTTAATGTGTTGCAGCTGTAAGCAGCTACTTTGTTTCCGTTGTGCATTGCATTGTCCATCTAATGCAACATTTGGCCATACAGTGCAGTATAGTACAGATCTGAGACAAAGTATTAGCATACCTTGTGTTTTAGGTGTCTGTGCTACATGTGCCTGCAGCTGCGTTCATATCTTACCCCACATCATTAACTCCTATCCTCACCTGCACTGCAATCAATTTCTCAGCATTTCTTTCCAGTTGATACATTTTTTCTGGTCTTCGAGCTTACGCCATGAACGGCGTTAGTCGTACTCATTTTTTTTCATATTTTCATCAGCATTTTTCTCTTAATTACTGCAAACAGGGTGAATCCAGGACTAACCCATTCTTTCCCTGAGGTCAGAAGCCTCCCAGTCTGCCTGTCGGCACACTTTACCCAGAGCTAATTAGGCCTAAAATTTTCCCACCTCTCCCTTTCATCCAACATTATATATTCCATCCTTGCACACATTAATTGTTCCGCTTAGCTGATCTGTGTGTGTGTGTGTGTGTGTGTGTGTGTGTGTGTGTGTGTGTGTGTGTGTGTGTGTGTGTGTGTGTGTGTGTGTGTGTGTGTGTGTGTGTGTGTGTGTGTGTGCGTGCGTGCGTGCGTGCGTGCGTGGACCTTGAATGAAAATGGCAACATGCTCCTACCTCCTCCATTTCAAATGAACTATTGGGTTCACTGATCTGTGAATTTGTGGCTGACCTCATTATGATTATTGTTTCATCTGTATCGGAGATTGCATCTGGCATAGTGTAGCTTAATTAAAGAAGGTTAGCGGTGAATGAAGGAAGGAATGAAGGAAGTCGTCCTCTTCCATATGTATCACAGATAACCAGAGAACATGGCCTCTCTTCTTTTCCCTCCTTTGCTTGTCGCTCTTTGTCTGTGGGGTCACCTCTGATGTGCTGGCTGAGCAGTAATGTCTTTATTGGATCTGAGCCGACCTCGGGTTCACCACAGAGCCCCAGACCTGGCAGAGAGCTGTATCAACACTTGGAGATTCCTCAACCTCCAGGCTAAAACACTACAGGGCTCTTCAAATAAACCGGGAAGGTATATGTGCCAGGAAAGAAAAAACACAACAACAAGAAGAATCACTCCTTTCAGCTGAATGCAGAGAGAGGAGGAAGGACTCTTACAATGCTGTGATGAAGGAGTCGAGAAGAAGAGGCAGTAGGATCAGAGCGAAGGAGGATAGTTAAAGAAAGAGAGAGACAAAAGACGGATATCAAGGAGAGGAAGGGAGGCAGAAAGCGAAGGGGAGTCTTTGAGAGAGAGAGGGGTTATTCAGTTGATGCCTTTTTCCTGCATTCCTGAGGCATCCAGATCAGCTCTTGCAGCTTAGCTTCGTCATTAACAGCTTTAGATTTAATTAGCCATCATTAAGCCTCTGTTTTACTGGAGGAGCTTACAAACATTTAATCACTGTTTGGGTGATGTACCGTGTATAGTGTTTGTGTGAAAATAGAGAGAGGAACATGGCACAGAAAAGTCTGGTTCTGTCATTTTTTATATTGCATGTACAGTATGGTATAGTACAGTAGGTCTGTATGTTTAGATATGTCTTCATCATAGACAGTGGTGCTCTGGCTTTGTCTTTACAGTATTTTTAACTTCTTCTTTTTATGAATTCTTTGCGTATTGATTAATTTTATGCATTTCTATTTTTTTATTTATTTAAAAAGAAACAACATTAAATCCATTTTTTTTAGTTGTATACATACAGTCATCTATTTTACTTTCAATTGATTCTATTTCTTGTCCAATAATGTCAATTCTTTGGCTTTTTTCTCAAGAAAATTTGAATTTTGTGTCTAGGATCTGTGAAAACGTTGATTTGTACTCACCGCTTAATACGTAACTCTTGTATGAAGTTCTTTGTTCTGTTCTTCACTGTTCTTTGTTTTGATAGCCAGTCCGGCCGCATAAACGTAGGTATTTAACGTATTGGGAAACGGTCTTAGAGTGGAGACAGTCCCAGCCTGCTCTTTTTCAGTTTTTCAAGGACAGCCCCTTTAAAACTGGGCATAAAGTTGTACTTTATTATCAAGATATTTCTTGATCAAGTTTATGTATTTTTTCTATTTAAGGGTGATTGTTACATCTGTCTAGGGAAAACAGATGGCAAATGTGCCAGTCAGAAAAAAAGTCTATTTTACTTTATGTTCATTAATGTGCCTTGTGTCTTAATTAAACAATTAAACTACTTACTTTGCTGACAACACAGTCTTCCTCCCTCCTCCTCTCTCCTGTCCCCTGCAGGCTGTGCCTGGAGGCGAGGGATCCCTACTGTGGCTGGGACTTCAGGCAGCGCAGATGCACCACACTGGAGGACAGCTCCAACATGAGCCAGTGGAAGCAGAACATCACTGTTTGTCCGGTAAGAGTAATGTCACTGCAGCACTTACTGTAAGAAGGGCTAACACGGCGTCACATCTGTCATGGGACCCGTAAGACCCAGGCGCCCTGATGATGTAATCTTTCACATGTCATAGTGGTTGGTATCATCCATGACTAACTATGTCTGTGTGTGTCAGACAGGATATAGGAGTAGTAGAAGAAGGAAGGAAGGTGAATTGGACTGAAGTGAAATGGATTAGATTGCACTAAGATCAACTGGATTGAATTTGGCTAAAGTGAAGTGAATTGCAGTAAATGTATTCCCCTTTAATCCTCTGAAAACTCTCTCTCCATCTTAGAAGTAAAAGTCCTGTCTGGCAGCACAACTCTAAAACTACTTGTATTATAAACTCTGAGCACTGAGTGTTGAATGGTTGAGTAGCCCCGGCTCACGTTTGCTGACGTTTGTTTTCCAGCTGCGGAACCAAACCACCAATGGTGGCTTCGGGACCTGGGCGCCATGGCAACCTTGCAACAATGATGATGGTGTGGATGGTGTGAGCTCCTGTTTGTGTCGCTCCAGGTCTTGTGACAGCCCTGCCCCTCGATGTGGAGGCAAAAACTGCGAGGGCCCCAGCATTGAAGTCTCCAACTGCTCGAGGTAGGGAAAGAAAAATATTTTTACAATAATAATCAATTGATTCTTCATGCGTTTAATTACAGGCCTTTGGTATTAAAGGAGAAATCCAGCGCAAAATGAACCTAGGGGTTAATAAGACATAATTACCGAGTCGACCATTCGCTGGGATATGTTTTCAATGTGACCAGTTTTAGCGCAAACCGCTAATTAGCTTATAATGCTAGTCATCGGGGCACGAGGAAAGTAAAAAGAAATCGCTATTTCTATACTACTAACAAGGCTCAAAATCACACTTCCACGGTAGCATAATTAAGGTCCCTACATGTAAACCGAAGCATTGAGAAATTTGAGAACGGCAGGCTTGAGCTATGTTACTGGTTACTGGTTGCACGACGTTCGTCGTTCGACTGGTCGTGAGTGCTTTCCCAAGATGGCGCCCGCAGGTATACGTGAAAGGTACTGTCTTTATATACTATATTTTTAATAAACTGTCTGTACACTTACAAAGTTCTTAATGTGCGAGTTGGAAAGATGTTTTCAATCAAAGACTGAAAGGATTGAAAGCTCAGCCATTTTCAAAACATACACGCATACATGTCTTGAGTACCCTACCGGAATTCGCTGACAAATCTGTAGCAAAGGGTGAACTGTTAGCTCTGAGCAAGGTGTGGCAAAAACATAAAAAATAAAATAAATCCCCTAACCCTCTGAGACCGCAGACCCCCTCCCCTATCTGTAAGATATGTGGCCACATCAAATGCAGCTCGCGCAAAACTCCAGCTCAAAACTGCATCTCCTGTCTTAAGTCACAGGCTAATTGAAACAGGTCTAGTGAAGTCTTATGTTAAACATGAACAATGTTATAAAAATCTGCTATTGAGTTGTGAAATAGGCTATGTGAAAATCAATTTCTGAAATAAGCTATGTGAAAAACACACCAATCTAGTTGGAGTAACAAACAGACTATAAGCTGAACAGACCGCATCCCTCATGTTCTTTCAGTCTGGCTAAATGTTAATAAACATAGACTGTAAACTGACCAGCCAGTATTTATCATTTACTTTCAGTCTGGTTAAGTGTCCCTTTAAAGCTTGGCTCCGAAACTTACATACTGTGTCCTCAGCATTTATCATGTTCTTTTCAGCCCGGTTTGATGTCCACAAAACATAGAATGTAGACTGAGTAGCCAGCATTCATAATTTCTTACAGTCTGGTTAAATGTTCCTTCAAAGCTTGGCTCCAAAACCTACACACAGCGTCCTCAAGTCAAACCTGGCTCAGTAGCCCAGATACTGTAACGGTGCAGATCCACCTTTTCGGTGCGACGCTTCTGTCGCGTCGCGTCGCGCCCCGCTCTATTCCTATGGGTGACGTCAAGCGACTTCAACGCTCCTGCAAAGCATTCCGGGAAGGCGGCGCTACTTTTGAAAAAATGCTGTGCGTCAAAAAAGCTTGCCGATGCCCAGCTTTATGCAAATGAATCGCGTTGAAGCGAGCGCGACTATCAAGTAGAAGTAGACGAAAATCTTTCAAACTGACCTTTGTTGATCTGAAATGAAGACATATTCAGCAACTGCGACCGCCTATTTTTCGTTTAAAATGTTTTCAGAAACACATTTCGGTGAACTATTTTTGTAAAATACGAGATCGTATTCTCAACGAGCCGCCATGACACTCTGTTGAAATTCTCGAGTAGACACACCCACGTCACACGTTCGTTCAATCAGCTGCTGGTTAGGGGCGTGGAGCATCAACCATGGCTATATGACATCGCGACACCACGCGACAGTCGTGTCGCAAAAGTGGATCTGTACCGTTACGGTGCAGATCCACTTTTCCGTGCGACGCTTCTGTCGCGTCGCGCCCCGCTCTATTCCTATGGGTGACGTCAAGCGACTTCAACGCTCCTGCAAAGCATTCCGGGAAGGCAGCGCTACATTTGAAAAAATGCTGCGGCCAAAAAGCTTCTGCCGGCGCCCAGCTTTATGCAAATGAATCGCGTTGAACGCGACGCGACTATCCAGTAGAAGTAGAGGAAAATCTTTCAAACTGACCTTTGTTGATCTGAAATGAAGACATATTCAGCAACTGCATGGCCTATTTCTCGCTTAAAATGTTTTCAGAAACACATTTCGGTGAACTATTTTTGTAAAATACGAGATCGCTGGGTCCTTTGTCGGCAAAAGAAAACGCCCGGCTCCGTGGCTGTAGTGAAGGTGAACTCTCTCCCTCCGTGGGTCGCTCCCAGGGCAGCCGGGCAGACAAGCAAGTCTGAGTTGTCTTCAGCGTGTAGCTGGTGTTGTGTCCCTTCAAGCTGCCGAAGCCGCTGGATCGTGAATGTGACGCAGTCAGGTTGCTCCGGATCACATACCGTAATTCCACGCATCTCAGGTTAATTTCCGTTAACACTCTCTTCACTGTGTTGTAGATCACTGATTCAAGCATACTTTGTTGCTTTTCCAAGACCTGAGCGATTAAGTCCTCCATGTTAGGGATCGCGCTAACATCAGTTGCTATGTTAGCCACCGCTCCATTAGCCGTCGCCATGCTAGCAGATTTCTCTGTACAAGTAGATAGTTTAGGCGACAACGAGACCTGCTTTTTCGCGCCTGCAGGCGTTTCACTGAGTCACCGTGATAACAGACAGAGCTCTAGTCTCTTGCGACCATTGTGGGTGCTGGTCACGTGATCTTCCATGGTAAATTATTTTTAATTTTAAAAATGATAATTAGAACGATGCAGCAAATTCAGAAATGCCAGGGAACCACGAGAACACAGCACATTAAATACTGTTCTTAAATCTTTACACTCCCAGTTAGTTAAATGATTTATGACCCTGCAACATTACTTTAAAATCTATTCTTTAGCAGCCTCGGGGCAAAATACATTTCTTTTAAACTGTATTTCTTGTCTGTTCTTGTTTTTGTCTATTTGTATTTTATTGTATTTTATTTTACTTTTTAAATTGATTTTATTTTTTCTCTTTATTGTGTTTTAACTGTTACTCTGATGCAACAAATTCTTTATAAAATAACATGCTTTGTCTAAAACAAAGCTGAAGTTGTGGATTTACTATATTTTAGCTTAAGATCTACAGTATATCATAAATAAAAATGTTGTGCACATTTAGGTTGGGTGAGTGATGTACTTGTACACTTGAAATTGTCAAGTTACACATCATTACAATGCTATGATTGAGCACATAAAGTCTGTCATTTTGCAAATGAGAACTCATCACATAATTTCTGTAATATAACATAATTTCTTAAACTGCTATTGTAGCAGCAATGTCCCAACTGACTTTGGAACATCCACCTCAGGGCTCAATTTACACTCTAACAGAACATGACAAAGATCAAGAACGTGAGGGATCTTATTAGAAAATGTAGGTGACATCCAGGTGACACCTCTCCTCGGCTCTGTCTGCAGGGGGATTGGCCAATCAGCCTTACAGAGAGCAGAGCACAGACAAAGAGCTTAGGCACCTTCATCCCACCGGATAGCTAGGCCAGATTTAATCCTTGGTGTCAAAATTGAATTGTGCTTTTGCAGAAAGTGGCAATTAAATCATGAGAAGTGCTACCCAGGAACATAGCACTTAAGCAAATTGAATGAATGTTTCCCAGTCAGAATGGGCTCCTTGTGTGTGTTTGCATTTCTGTTTCCAGAAGCTCAGAATCAGAGTAATGATTAGAGTAAGCTAAAAGGCACTTTTTTTCTTCTCTTTAGCATTGGCGAACATCCTGTGAAAGAATAACACTAAAAGCACTGGTGAATAATTATGGAGGTTTTGGAACCAATATGAAATAGGTTGCTAATACTTTTCCATGTGTCTGTTGCCATAGAAATGGAGGCTGGACACCCTGGTCATCATGGGGGCAGTGCAGCACAACCTGTGGTACGGGCTTCGAGCTTCGCCAGCGTTCTTGTAACAACCCCTCACCCAGACATGGTGGCCGTGTGTGTGTGGGGCCGAGCAGGGAAGAGAGGTGAGGATAACTATTTCATAAAGTTACTTTCCAAACTTTGATTCTCTGAAGACTGCAACGATTCAAATGCATTTTTCCAATCGATAGAATCTTACAATAGAATCTCCCTCCTCATATTCAACCTATCAGTACTATGTTATGGTGGTCACTTGAGACTTGAATGCTTTAGCTTTAATATCTCTTTAGACAATCAAGTCCCGAGCAGGTCAAGTCTAAGTCAAGTCTCAATTCATAATTTTAAGTAAGTAAGTAAATAAGCTTTCACTGCTATTGTATTATTGTTACAATCAATCCTCTCAAACTCCGCCACCTCCTCTCCCACCACTCCCATCTCCATAGGTTCTGCAATGAAGGGGTGTCCTGTCCTCAGCCTATCTTCTGGTCCCCGTGGGGATCCTGGACCAAGTGCAGCACCGAGTGCGGGGGAGGCGTTCACTCCAGGGTCCGCACCTGTGAGAATGGCAACAGCTGCCCAGGATGTGCACTGGTAGGAAAGACACAAATACACACCCAGATAAACAAACAATGACAGAAGAACATCTGTCAAGCTCAGTAGAATCCGTCTCTTTGCCTCCGACAGAACTTGTAGGCTTGTAAGCCGACATATGGCTTTGTAAGAAAATTTTAATCTATATGTGTTGATCCTCTGTGTTGGAGGCTGAATTTAGGTGGCACTTTAATGAAGTGATGGTAAATCATTATAAAGGTGAGCAGATAATGACAGCAGAGATAAATACATACAGATTTCAGATTTTCTCTCCTGACAGTGAATGGCTCAGTTTGTGTCAGCACAGTGATAACATGTCCACATTTAGCCTAGTTGTGTACAAAATAAAGGTCTTTTAAATGTCAATGAAGTCAGTGACGTCAAAAACAAAATGTCACTTTTTATTTTGAAAAATACAAAATGTTTTTGTCACTGTGACAGTCTCTGGGGACCACCTGGAGTTCAGTTTTCAACAGAAAAAGAAAAATGTCTATTTCAGTATCTCCATACACATATTACAAACAGTTGTGCATTATACATTAACAGAACAGGAAACACCATTGTTTGTCATCTTACCTATAAAATGTATCTCATTTTGAAGATTGATGTAAAAAATCCTCCTCAATCAACACCTTGAGACAAATATATCTAAAACTAATGGGACAGAGTTCCATCAAACTCCTCAATGATAGATTCTATTTATCCTTGACCCCTGGATCTTCCCTCTACCACCACCATCAGTCCAAATGTCCATATGTACACAACAAATCAAAATCTAGAAGACAAATTGCCAGAGGATGAGCCCTTTAGATTTTAATAACCCCATGGCCTTTTCTCAAGTACCATCATATTTGTATCTAGAATCTTCAAGCAGGGCTTTACACGTTTAGTCTTAGTTTAAAGTGATGAACTAGAAAATGCATTCCCTGCAGAAAATGCTTGTGAATGCTCAAAACCTAAATTGCTACAGCTAAACTGGATTGCTGGCATAATTGCGTAAGAAGAAGGTGAAATAGTGAGAATACATGGAAAAGTGGGAATGGTTTTAATTAGTATGAATTTCTTGTATATCAATATACAATATTTTAAGTTTTTTTTTTTAAACGTCATAGTATAGTTTATCGAAAAAAGGGATAAAAAAAAGTAATATTATAGTATGTCGATAAAAGTCATAGTATATCGAAAAAACAGATTTTGGGGATCCAAGTGTACAAGGGTTCAAGGTAGAGGGCTGATCGGGCCGCATTTTTTTGTCGAGCCCGGCCCGCGTCCGACAGAGCAGTAACCGAACCAGACCCGAGCCCAGCACAGTTAAAATCTCTTTTTTTTCTCATACTAATGACATGTGTACGTTTGTTTGTGTGGAAAGCCCGCTTTTATTAAGCAACTGTAGGAAGGCATTTGGAAATGTCAACAGATGAGTGCATCAGCGCACACGGGGCAACAAGTGCACGTTAATAAGCTGTTTAATTTAAAATGTTCAATGTGTTAACCTTTCCTGATAGCTCCGTTTCTGACCGTGGTCATTATAAAATGAATAACGTTGGGGTTAAAATCCCATTTCTGGTGAGCAAATGAATGAACTTGGCTTTCAGTCTGGGTTTTTTTTTCGGACACCGCACACTGTGTACGAAACTTAAACTTATTCCGCCAACTCTGCTCTGGTTGCATCTACACATCTGCTTCCTCTTTCTCTTTCTATATTCTGCCCACTTTCCCCACACACACACACACACATGCACTGAGCTCTCTTAAAGGAGTCGCAGCACCATTTTACAACAAATACCTTATCGCGCTGATATGACCGAGCCCGACCCATCTTGGCTGAACATCATTTCTAAATATCTATCCGAACCCGGCCCGGCCCGTCGTGCTCGGGTCGTGTATCCACACTCTAGTTCAAAGACACTGAGGCACTCAGGAGGGTAATGTTTAAAAAGCCCTTATTATAGCCTATTTCTTGGCTAAATCATTAAAACAAGGCAACGCATTTCGGCTGTGAGGCCTTCATCAAGGCAAGTATAACATGTTTGCATTTAAACTGTATCTTATAGCCTATTGGCCAGTAGTCACATGGTCAGTAGGAGAAGAGTCACATGATTGTTGTGGACAGGTAGTCACCTGACAGACCATATTCAGCAGTAAATCAATCAGCAATAGTCAAACAATATAAAGACAAAAAAAGCAAAGAACAAGGAAAGGAACATTTTTTTTAACCTCTTAGGCAGAGCAGCCTATTCCAACATGTATCAATAGAAAAATATATATACAAAATGTCTCTATGTCTCAGCATTCAGGCATGAGGGACACAACGGCCAAAACAACATGTCATTTACAGGATGCTGATGCTTAACAAGAAGAGGCCAATTAAGAAACTCAAAGAAAAGGCAAGAAGTCCAGTTCATTATTTCAACCAGGATATTGTACAGCTTTTAAAGTATAAATCCAAAATTATTCTCTTTGAAGAATCTTCTTTAATCTGTCTCCACCCCTTACCGAATTTCCTATATGGTCTATGCCTGATATTTTTTAAAGACTCACAGCTACTGTGTTTAGCCTCTGTAGTGTAGAGCCATGGGGTATTGGGGGTTGCTAGTTCTTATAGCATCTTTATGTTCAGCTACTCTTGCCTTCAGTTTATGTTTTATTTATTACCTAAGGAGGATGAAAACTGTCTGCTCTAAGAATGGTGTTACGGTCAGTTCGTTTTCTAAATATTGTGTATAGTTGTAGTAGATTTTTAAATCAAGAAAATTAATTTCAGTTAAAGAAAAATCCAAACTAAACTTCAAATTGCTGTTTGTACTATTCATATACTGTATGAATGAAACTAAAGAAGTTCTGTTTCTGACCTGGACCATAGCAGAAGAATATCATCAATGTATCTACCCCACCATATATTTTTTTTCCAAAAAGACATTTAATCTGGAATATACAAATGTTTCCTACCAAAGTTTGTCGAAAAAAGTCAGCATAGTATGTCCAAAATTGATATAAGATGGTATGTATAGTGTGGACTGGTAGCTGGAGAGATGTCAGTTCACCTCCTGGGCACTGCCCCCAACCGCTCAGGGCACCTGTTCAGCAGTTGCAGCCCAATCACTCTGACATCTCTCCATTAGTGCATGTATAGGACCTGAGCGTGTGTGTGTGTGTGTGTGTATTTCAGGCCTGTGTGTAGTGTAACAACGGAGAGTATAAATAAAAGAGTATAAATTAAAACAAATCAAATTAAATTTAAAAATTTTAATTAATTTAATTAATTATGTTGAAAAAATGGTTTAAAAAAAGTCATAGTTTACCATTTTCAAAAAAAAAATTAAAAAGTGGTATGGTATGTCGAAAAATGTCATAGTATAGCATGACGAAAAAAAGTCATAGTATAACATGATGAAAAAAGTCATAGTATAGAATGTTGAAAAAAGTCATAGTATAGTATATCGAAAAAAGTCATAGTATGTCGAAAAGCGAGTAGTAGTAGCTCACTTGGTGGAACGTGCACCCCATGTACAGAGGCTCAGTCCTTGCTGTAGCGCCTGCAGGTTCAATTCCAACCTGCGCCCTTTGCTGCACGTCATTCCTTCTCTCTCTCTCCCCTTTCATGTCTAAGCTGTCCTATCAAATAAAGGCCTAAAATGTAAGAATGTCGTAGTATATTATGTCGAAAAGAGGGATAACAAAGTCATAGTATTGTATGTCAAAATAAAGTCATGAAAAGGGCCAGCCCGGACTGGGAATCGAACCTGGGTCAGAGTCTGCATTGCCGAAAAAAGTGATAACAAAGTCATAGTATAGTATGTCGAAAAAAGCCATTAAAAAGTCATATGTCGAAAAAAAACATCATGAAACCTGGGTCAGGGTCTGTCAGTGACTACTTGCTGGTTGCCTGTTGGAGCAGTGCTAACCACTAAGCCACCAAAGAATGTATGTTGAAAACAGTCATAGTATAGTATGTCGTAAAAAGTCAAACTATAGTATGTCGAAAAAAGTCATAGTATAGTATGTTGAAAAAAGCAGTTAAAAGCTCATAGTATGGTATGTTGGAAAAAATCAAAGCATAGTATGTTGAAAAAATTTTTTATGACAAGGGCCAGCCCAGACTGGGTTTTGAACTTGGGTCAGAGTCTGCAGTGACTACTTGCTGTTTTGCTGTTGGAGCATTGCTATCCACTTTGCCACGAAAGAATTTATGTCAAAAAACAAGGAATTTATGTTGAAAACAGTAATAGCATAGTATGTCGGAAAAAAGTAAAAGCATAGTATGTCGAAAAAGTCATAGTATAGAATGTTAAATGAAATCATAGTATAGTATATCGAAAAAAGTGAAAGTCATTGTATAGTATGTCAAAAAAGCCATTAAAAAGTCACGGTGTAGTATGTCGAAAAAAATCAAAGTATAGTATGTCGAAAAAAGCCATTAAAAAGTCATAGTATTGTATGTCGAAAAAAAGTCATGTAAAGGGCCAGCCTGGACTGGGTATCGAACCTGGACCAGAGTGTGCACTGATTACTTGCTGATTGCCTGTTGGCAGCAGTGCTAAACACTGAGCCAGTGTGTCACCGATGAATTTATGTTGAAAACAGTAATAGCATAGTATGTCCTAAAAAGCCATTAAAAAGTAATTGTATGGTATGTCGTAAAATACAAGCACAAATGTCCTTTAAAGAGCTGAATCAGCATTCACACAATAAAATGTAGGCCACTGCACCCCTGAGTTCTGCCACCTTCTCATTCAGGAGTACAAGGCCTGTAACCTGGAAGCGTGTCCAGAGGTAAAGAGGAATACACCTTGGACCCCCTGGATGCCTGTCAATGTGACTCAGGGTGGAGCTCGTCAGGAGCAAAGGATGCGCTACATGTGCCGGGCCCATCTGTCTGATCCCCACGAGCTGCAGATTGGACGCAGGAAGGTGGAGACACGCTTCTGTCCCAACGATGGTACAGCAGCCTGCGAGACAGACAGTAAGTTAACCAGCTTTTTTAGTGCATGCGTGGGGAAATGTCGATAGGATAATGTGCAATAACACTGTAACACCAAGCACCCACCTTCCAAGTAAAGTATATATTTTATAGTGTCAAATACACCATTTAAACAGGTAAATATCTGTCAAACATACTGTTCATACTGTCATATCCACCTACCTCAGGTATCTAAGCAACCTGCTATACTAATAATTATTTAATCATTCCAGCACCATTTGCACTATTGTCTTACTGTGTGTGTGTGTGTGTGTGTGTGTGTGTGTGTGTGTGTGTGTGTGTGTGTGTGTGTGTGTGTATATATATATATATTTTTTTTTTATCTGTGCCCAGTAGTCAAATGTTTGTTTACCTTTGTTGAGCTTTCTGTCTTGTTTTTCTGTCTATTCTGTGTACACTGATTTGGCCATTAAAGCGGATACTGATAATCTGTTATCTGAATCTATCTGTACACAGAAACACATACAGTACTGCACAGTCACCAAATGCAAAAATACTCGCTCCTGTACAAACACAGTAAGGAGGCAGCAGCGTGCTAAGATTTCTTCCAGTACTGGCATGACATGTTGAAAGGGCGCTCCTGTTAGACCTGTTAGCTTCCCTACATGCTGTTAGTGACGGGGTCACAGTCCAGCACTTCCATATACACACCGACACAGAGAGAGCTACACAGTGTCACGGTCCACTGCTCTCCACTGGTGCCTTTTTCATGCCCCTCTCTCCTGAATCGATTACTTGTCTCCCCCTGTCACCCTCGTGGGGGGCCGCATCGACTCTGACAAAGTGATGAAACACCAACAGCAGGCAACTGTTGGATGCATGAGAGACACAGATAGAGTTTGAGAGAAGGACAGACAGAGAAATATGCCTGCTGGCAAAGTCATATACACTGTGTGACTTACACTCAAAGAATCTTCATGCTTCACATCTCTCTTTAAATTCTCTCTATCTGACAGCACTGCATATATTTCCTCCTGTGACTTTAATCTAACCTGGAACTGTTTTCTTTTCCTTTTTACTCGCTCTTTCTTCTCTCCGTAGCCCTTGTCGAGGAGCTCCTAAAGACACCGGTGGTGAGAGTGGCGGGTGCTGGCTGGTCATCATGGGAGACCTGGTCTAGCTGCTCACAGAGCTGTGCCAAAGGCTACCGTACCCGGCGGCGAAGCTGCGCCGGACCAGAGGGGAAGAGCGCCCCTGTTGCATGCCGTGGGTCGCCTGTGGAGTACCAGGACTGCAACGTCCAGGCATGTCCTGGTGAGTACAGACACACCAAAAACATGATCTTCATGCTTATTTAGAGCTCATTATTTTAAAAACAACACATTTATTTATTCAGATTTTTCTTTTAAAACATTTATTTTTATTACTTAAATTGCATATCTGGTGCTGTTGGATTTAAGGGACATACTGATGAATCAAAGTCTTTAGAGAACGTCATGAGAGTTGGCAGCCTTCAATGAGTTTGAAGATATTATATATACATATATTTGAAGATGAGGTGGCCGAGTGGATAAGGTGATGGGCTGCTGATCCTTTGTGCTCTGCACGCGTGGGTTCGAATCCCATCTTTGTCGAACCATAGTGAGTTGTTCTGCTACAGTTAAGTCTCAGCATAATAACTGGATTCTTTCAAATAATTATAATGGGTGGTGATGGTGCAGTGGATATGACACATGCCTTTGGTGTGGGAGACCCAGGTTTGATTCCCACTGCGATACATCAACCAATGTGTCCCTAAGCAACAGGACACAAGTACACTTAACCCTAGTTGCTCCAGAGGCATGCGACCTCTGACATACAGTATAGCAATTGTAAGTTGCTTTGGATAAATGACATGTAATGTAAAAGATATTAATAAAACTTCATGTGCTGGTTTTTTACCATCATGTCGTTCCAGCAGTCTCTCTAATACAACTTAATAGAGTACAGATAAAGTTATTGGTCTTTTTCTAACTTCTTCAGTATATTATGGGTTCATAAAGTAAATACATGCACACTGAGAGATGGAGATAGAGACAGAGATGGAGGAAGGTCAATGGTGGTAGTAAAATACTGCTGAGTGGATCATTAGCTTCATTAGCTAATGGTTAGTTGCAGCCGTGCAGGGACAAATTAAGTTATCTATTTCAAACTACTCATTAAACCATAATCAGCTGACCCAGGACTCTGCTGACCATAGACTGCTGCACTGACAGGCTACACTTATTAAACCAGACTGAGGACAGGCACACACTCGCACGCACGCACACGCACACACACACACACACACACACACACACACACACACACACACACACATAGACACAATCGCTGGCATTAGAAAAAGGTCCGAAGAGCCTGGCTGAAATATTCATGACTGGTAACTTATGAATTAAGGATTTATGATTGGTTGGTGCAAAGTTGATCAAATCCTGTAGTGTATTTAGAGACATTTATTAAAAAGATAAACTTTAAAAATGTAAATGTCAGTTGTTATCCACGTGAAATCCAGAGCCGTTGGCTTAGCAACTGACACATGCAACCACAGCCCAGGCAAGGCAGCCTTGGTTACTTCCCCAACCAATCAGGAAGCCTTTTGCCATGAGTGTCATGTGTACAGTCTCACTGCGCCTGTCCTAGGTTAAAAAAAGAAAAGAAAGAAAAAAAACGCAGGTGAGAAGGACAAGGCCAGTGACAACAGAGACAATGAGTGCAAAATAGTAATTGATGATGAGATTAGATGAGGACGGAGGCAATATAGATTGCTGTGATTGAAATGAATAGTGTGTGTGTGTGTGTGTGTGTGTGTGTGTGTGTGTGTGTGTGTGTGTGTGTGTGTGTGTGTGTGTGTGTGTGTGTGTGTGTGTGTGTGTGTGTGTGTAAAGGCAGACAGACAATGAGTCAGTCGGTAAGTCACAGTTAGCCTGAGTTCAATTATGAGTTTCATTATAAGAACTTCTGACCTAAAAAAAAAAGTAAAATTTGTATTCTGTAACTCCAGTTTCCGGCATGATATCCCTGCAGACAACAGTACAAAATAATTAATATTAATTTGTTAACATGGCATGCTCTTAAATCAATCACTCTACCAAAGAGCTGTTTCTAAGTCTTGGGTAAGTTTATGTCACCTCTTGTCAAAGTAAAGTCTAAAGTCTAAAGTGTTAGTTCCATCCTAGTGTAGTCAAGTCAAGTCCAAGTCAAGTCTTAAGTCACTCAAGACAAATAAAAGCCAAGTCTCAGGTCATTCCAAGTCAAGTCTCAAGTTTTGTCAAAGCTAGTCTTGAGTCGTAAATCATGTCAATGTCAAGTCTGCTGTAAGTAAATATACTGTATAAGGTGGGCCATTTTGCAAGGCCTGCTGTCATTATTTTTCATTGTTTCAGAACATTACCAGGTCAAAATTCTAGTGACTCGAGTCTACAGCTCTGCCAATAAATTTGGTATATCCAATTCAAATGAAAGTTTCTGGTGTTCGTGATCAGCCAAACAACAACATGGAGGTCGGGATAGCATGTTTCCTAGCTTTCAAATTCAAATTTCTCAACATAAATCAGCCACACAGAACGACAGGCAGGTCAGTGAGTCAGACACTCAGGTAAACCATGAGTTAGTGAAAAAGTCAATCAGGCAGAGCTGTGGCTGGCTGTGGGAGCTAGTCAGAGTTAAGTGGTCACAGCGTGCCTCACTCTCTGTCACACTAATCTACTCAGCTAATAGAGAATTCTGCAGCACTGTGACGTTACCTGGCAACGCCGCCTCTCTCCGTCATCCACCAGTCAACCACCCAGTCAATTAGTCAGTCATGCTCTTCTGATTTGATTAGATTAAACATTAACGGTCCCTATGGGAAGACTTAATCAATGCAACAGTAAGATAGGACAAAGCAAAGACAAAGTAGGATATGATCAGAAAGAGAGTAAATCCCCAAATAGACATTTATTAAAACAGTAGAACATAGATAGTGGGAACATGTCTTAAAAAAACGTGTGTGCATCAGTAGGGCCCAGTAAGACAAAAATAATTGGAAAATTTGTATAACTCTTCACATGAAGACAAAGTAAAATCTGTGAACAATCAGACAGAATGTTTATTGTTTGTAGGACTTCCATTATTTTTCCACTTATGTGCTTGTTAGTAAGTCTCCTTTAGGCCAGCTTCACCAGCTGTGCTCCAACAGGTTGGTTAGGGATACATCCAGCCTTGTGACGAAGGTCTACACAAAGTGTAATTATTTAAAAGTACATAATAGAGATCAATAAAACTATGTTCATCTTGTCTGTGAATATTCCACTTGACCCTAATATCTGAATCTGAATCTGAAACCCCAAGAATATAAATGTATTGATTTGACAGGCAAACTATAGCTCTCATCTGGAAGAAAATGGAGGCATCTACAATTGGTGCTTGGATCAAGAATATGGCGCAATGTACGTCCATTGAGAGACTGACATATTAAGAGGACAATTGGGGGTGTATGAGAAAATCTGGAGGCCATTTGACGGGTTGAAGATGTGATGCAAGTCTCTGAAGACTGACCATTAAAATGACCATTGTTTGTGTGTGTATTACAGTAAAAGGTGCATGGTCCTGCTGGTCGTCTTGGTCTCAGTGCTCAGTTGGTTGTGGCGGCGGTCACTACCAACGCACACGCTCTTGTAACAGCCCTGCACCCACTAATGGAGGGGACATCTGCATCGGACTACACACTGAAGAGGCCCTGTGTAACACACACACCTGCGATGGTAAGGTCACACATAAATTCTAAATCTAACTCTGTCATGCCGCTGCTGCTTGGGGTCCTTTCATCACCCCTCCAGGCAGGCAATCATCTCTCACACTGTCATTTCTGTGCCGTACCATTTGCCAAATTGCTTCTTTCATCTTTTCCTAATGAATAAAGCAGGTCTTAGATATATGAAAAGATAAACAGACTCATGCTGGAAAAACAAGCCGTCCTCCCACCGTGTCGTTCCCCGCCGTGCTACTGGAGCTCCATGGCAACCTCTCTGGAAAGGTTTAAAAAGAGATCTACTGTACTCGTGGTGTTGAACTGAACATATGGAAGTCTTACTTAATGAGTCTGAAGTTTTGAATGTTTGTGTGAATGTTCATGAGAGTGCACGTTTGAAACTGGTACTAAAAAGCAAACAAGACCTTATCAAGTGTACGTCTAACTGCCAAGTTTTTGGAGAAAAGTTCAAACAGTTTTTTAAACAGAACAATTACAAAAGTTTAGTTTATTAGTGCAAAACAGGCTAACACGTCAGAACCAGTTAACCCAAATTACAAAGAAAGGCCCTGTCTTTCCTCACCCTCCTCTAATGGCATGCTCTTTCATTTGCCCAGGTTTATGGGTATTCCTTTCTGATATTTCTGCTTTCATCAATCTTGTTTTAGTCATGGAACTTTGTCAAGAATGCCTGAAAAATGTCCAACCTCCACTGCTTTTTCTCCAAGGTGTGCATTGGATAACAACAATTTTTACTTACTAGGGAGGTGAATGGAAATTTGTTGATGCTGCTCCAGGCATGAAACCTGTTCCATGAAACATTCCAGAATTAGTGTTAGATCGACCTGCACATCAATCAGCTTTTGTTAACTTTAATATGTCGGTAAATTTTGATTGGCATTGTTCCAAATTCATATTTGGACCTTTTAATAACTGTAAATAAGTTTGAGTCCTCTAGAACACAGTCAGCAGTTTTCTTCTGGACTGTTGAAAACTGTTGACTGCTAAGTGCTCTGTGGAAGACTGCCATACCTGGAAAGAAACATTGCTATTACATTTTTTTTTATGTACTGTAACTTTTCAATGCTGTGAGCACCACAAATTAATTTCTGTTACTGCTGCTGGGCAAGAGACAACATTTTTAGAGGTAGACATCTCAAAACCTGGATAGAGATAAACAAAACTATCAAGATACCACTAGAGGTAAGTGAGAAAATGTTTATGTCATTTGCATGGACTGATCATTAATAACTAATATAACATAAACCAACGATACGTTTACAAAGTAAAATAACAGAATTAAATTAAAAAAAGTAAATTACAAACAAGTTGCTTATGCCAAAGTTGGGTTGAAATTAAATTAGTTCTAATGGTGTTCAATTTTTTTTTCTTTGATTTGGAGGTTAGCCATGCTTTCCCCAAAGTCTCTTACCATATGATGATGAGATGTATAACACCACCCTCTGTGTTCCCCTCTCTATTCCCATTCTGCTCCCACAAGGACACTGAAATATTCATGAGATCTGCATGCTAGTCCAGGAGGAGAAAAAAGTCCAGCATCAGAACTCATAAGGGATTCAGCCTGACTCTGGATAATATCAAACAGCCTTCAACGTTTTGTCGCCACAATTGCCCAGACAAATATTCATTGTCTGGGAGGTGTGTGGGTTTCAAATTGTGTCTGCATGTGTGTCTGTATAGTGATGTTTTGTAGTGCAGATGCTTTCTGTCCAAATTAAATAGTTGTTTGCTCTTAACTGTTGGTTTCCTCAGATGCTTTTCATTTTGAATCAGCCAAACTGTCATTCATACTGAGAGAAACGCTTACAGTCAGCCTCCCTGGTAATTACAAAGAAAGGAAAATGGCTTTTTGTCTTTTTTTTCTCTTCCCTTTGCCAAGATGCTAATCAGCCACCTTTATCAGGTTAATGTTTTCCTGTTTGATGTGGACCAACATGTCCCGTTAGGCCTTTGCCAATCAACTGTCTGCTAACTCTCTGCCCCTATCCATCTCTTCGTCCGTGCCTTTATTGACAGGCACAATATCAGTCATCTATTGGGGTCCTCCTGGTGCCGCCATCCTTTCTGCATTCGTAATTAGAGCCAAGCTGGCTGTCAGTCACAGGAATATTTGATACCTCTGTCGCAGGTCATTTGATTAAAGTTTCCACCAGTAATGGAGGACAGCAGGAAGGACTGTAGGGACAGAATACTAACGAGGAGCCTCAGGCCTGATGGCATTCCTTCTGACTCAAACGAACGATCACGCAGGTCATACGGTGACCAAAATAAATGGAAATAAATGAAGCAATTAAAGTAGGCTGTAGTGGTGCACAGTTATTAAACACATTTGAGGTGGTTGGTGTGTTATGTGTGTCTAGATGGTTGTGTGGCAAGAAGGGAGCAGCCGGTGGAGACTGAGCAGCCTGTCAGTGAGCACCAGACTGATAGGAAAGGTAACAGAGGCCTGTTCTCCTTCTCTACTCGGGCACTATTTGCCAAAACTGCACACTTGAGAGCACCCTGAATAACAAACCAGCTTTTTCATTAGCTTTTCATTGCAATAGCCTGTGCTCCCTTTATTTTGGGTGATTTTAAATACATTGTGAAAGAGTGCAGCAAGTGTATGGTTCAAAGGGAGGAGCTGAGAGTTGGGAATTTTCTTTTTCCTCTTGGGTAGGAGCCTTTGTTTACCGGTCGGCTACTGCGGGGAAACGGCACTAAAGCTTGGCTCGGGAGACAAACATCTTCGCTATGCACTAAACAAACTCTTCGTGGGTTTACTCTTCCAATCCTGTTTACATCACAAACACTTTTTGGTGCGTTTGGTCTGTTTGGCTGGCTGGGAAGGTTAGTGGCCGCGGGTGGTGACAGCTTGGGTGGGCGCGTTGGTTTCCAGGACGTCCAGCTTTGTGTTTGTCTGGGTTTGAATTGATTGTTCTTTTGTCTGTGTTTAGGTGGCTGGATGGCCTGGTCGCTGTGGTCAGCCTGTGATGATTCAGGCTTGCAGATGAGGAGTCGGGTGTGTGGTGTTCAGGCCAACACCCCCTGTGTCGGAAACAGCACTCAGCACAGAGACTGCAACGAAATACCTGGTGAGTCTGTCAGCTCTCAGATACACGCTGTTCCTGTGCAGCCTCCTTCAAAGTCGTCGTAACAGATCGAGGTTGGCGGTTAAAGCGTTTCTCTATTGCAACATCCTTTTGCCAGAATTTTGAGGGGGCAAACGGTTTCCTTTGCAGCCCTGAATATCCCAAATTATACTGCATGCTTTCCACTTGCTTTATCATGTTTTTGGGTTGCCTTACCCCACAGTCACATTAGCTACAAGAGACAACGACAAAGCGACTGGCTGCCATTCATTTTCAACGGTAATTGCCGTTTTCCAGCAACAAGCGACGAGCTCGCCGCTGCCACAAGCAAGGCGAGGCCGAAATAGACATGAAGTCTATTTTATGCAAATGCTGAGCAATGCGACAAAGCGACAGCCAATCGGAGCGTGAGGGCAGCGTGACGTAGGTCAGTGGCTCGAGTCGAAGAAAATAATTCAAGATGGCGGAAAACGCTTCAAGACATCGTATTTCTGTATATATCTGATAAGTTTGGCATTTTATCTCATATATTTTGTTACTTTTATCGAGAAATAAATACTTTTAAATCCAAAAACATCGTTCTTGTGACTTAACAATACCTCTGAAGTAACTTTTAAGACGTGCTGAAGGTAGCACCGAGAATTTCTGTTTACTGTTGCCAAGACCAGGAGTAGACTGCGGCACACTTCAAGGCGCCACAAGCGAGTGCATGTCGCTCTCTTTTGTAGCTAATGTGACTGTGGGGTTATTCAGGACAAATTGTATGATGCCTTCAAATTATTATTATTATTATTATTATTATTATTATTATTATTATTATAAATAGAAAAATGCAAGTTTCTATCTTTTCACGTGGAAAGCAAAGTACATGTACTTGCCGTTCTGGTAGTTTAGCCTTGAGCGCTTTTCAAAAATGCTTACGACTGGCAAATACCAGTTCAAGTTTCAAGTTCCCAGAGCTCAAAATTGTCTTTAAGTTGCTTGTTTTGTCTGACCAAAATTATTCACGTGACACTAATGATATGCAAAATGTATGCAGATGTGACCAAACCATTCAGTCAAACAAAACTACAACTTTTTTTAATTTGGGCTTGCTCTAAATCATTGAATTTGACAGCATAAATGTTTAGATCTGATGAGATCATATCATCATTAATATAATTCCACTGAAAATTAGGAACGTTGATTTATTACCTAGCTCTACAATCACCTAATAAATGTATTAAATGATTTGAGGGTTTACAAGTTAACTCAAAAACACTGTTGGCTTCCGTCTCTGCCCATGTAATTTTGGGGGCAGCTTCAGGTTCAGCCCACAATTCTTTAGTCCTTCTTTAGGCCAAATCTTTGTTGGTTGCGTCATTTGAAAGCAGCAGCTTGTGATTTTAGGACACTTTGTCATTGTTAAATATGTACACAGTATTATAGTTCATCATCCTCATTCACAAATATGTCTACATAAAAATGTCTGTGTAGCCGACATCCTCTTTGTGCACTGAAGTAATCTGCTTCTGTTAATTAATCATAATTAAGTCCATGTGAATTCAACAAGTTAGCGGTTGACCTTGTTGGCCCCAACGCACCTCGTTATGCTGATGACTATCTCAGAAAGTTTCTCCTGAAATGATCTTTCACGGCCTGCCAGCAGAAGCCTCTCCACGCTCAGAATCCCTAATGAGTCCAGACGAAAGCGATTAATATTAATGGGTTGTCGCAACACCAAATCACATCTAATTTTATTGCAAATTTCAATGAGGCGATGGATGGATTTGTTAAGGTCACTCGCAGAGGGGGAGGCAGCTGTGAGGAAGCTGAAAAATTAGGCAAAAAAATAATCAGGAGATGAGGCATTGCAATTAAAACTGCTCACACACACATCAACCCTCACCGCTCCCTTCTTTGCTTCTGGGATTTGTGGGACAGGAGGCATTGCTGTAAAATATTGTATTGTAGATGTAAGTTTTGTGTCTCTAACAGCAACTAGAGAGGTTGATTCTGACAAAGCAGAGCTGTTTTTTTTACTCCGTCGGAGTTTACTGGTGCAAAAAAAACAAACTCCATGGACTGTTTGCTCAACCATTAAAACATTTCAATTTCTCATTCACTGTTTTGTTTTCTGCATGTGTCAACTCCCCTGATGTTAGTCGATGGTTGTGTTCTGAAGGCTGTCTCTCCAAGGTGTGTGTGTGCTTGTGAGTGTGTGTGTGCGCATGTGTGTGTCTGATCGTGTGTTCCTCTCCTCTCTGCAGTCATTCTCCCTGCATCTGGTTTTGATAAGGATCAACACTGTGGAGGTAAGTGGATTAACAGCTGCCTTCACTTTGTTCCTGTGTGCATGTTAAGGTTTGCCCCTGTATGTTTCCACAGATGTCTGTCCAAGATGCATGTTTTCATGCATTATATGTGCATTTTCATGTGCGCGTTTATTTCAGTCTGTCAGAGGAGGAAGAAACATCATGTACACTGATGTACCTGGAACGGGCCACAACTTGTTCATATTTTGGATAATTGCAAATTGAGACACATTCAAGTTATTTTTCATAACCTTTTATTATTTTGAAATTACTGATTGGAAGTACAAAACCAAAAATACAAACCCAAGTGTATATTCCTGTCTTGAAAACATAGAGATCAACACAAAAGAAACAGAAATAAATGTAAAGCTTAGGAGTCTTCACTTTCTGTCAAAGCCTCTGTAAATTAGTGTTCTATTAAATCATAAGAAAAAAACTAATTTAAACGTAATAGGTCTCTCATAGCATCCTCACCAGACAACATTTCATGAGTAGGGTTGGGTACCGTTTGGATTTTTACGATTCCGATGCCGAACCGGTACTTTTAAAACTATTCAGATTCCTGAACAGATTCTTGAAAAACTGAAAAATTATTTTTTTTGTTTTTAAATTGAAAATTATGTAAATTTAACAATATATTAACGTTTTAAAGTACTTAAATATATAATAAGTAAACCTAAGTCACCTAACACACAACTACAATAATTTAACAAATAACAGTTACACTATTAACAAGTACCAACAAAATAAATGTTGTTGAGTTGGTATGCCAACCAGCTTCAAACTTTAGCAGTTCTTTAACAGAAAAATGACCATATTTGCCTTCTCTGACAAGATACTACACCTCTCCTGACTTATGGCATGTAGGCCTACTGCATAGGAGAAAACTCTCTCAGACGGTGTCCAAGAGGTCTGTACACACAGGTATGAGTTTGAAAGGGCAGACAATTTGGGGAGGCTGTCCTGCCTCCCCCACCACCAGGCTACAGGCTCTTGTCCTGAACGATAGACTAGCAGAGCAAGTGTAATATGTTTACTAGCGATCACGTGCAGTGAATGGTTAATATGCTTTTACGTCCGTTTTGGTGAGCCCAGAGAGCACAGAGAAAGTGGGATATTTTGACGTCCGTTTCGGCGCGTGTACAAAAAGCCGTCTATCTACAGTTTGCGTAGTATATAGTATAGTGGAACCGGGTTTCGGTACCCAACCCTATTCATGAGCGCTGTATAGTCAGAAACATTTAGGTCAAAGAGTTGACCATTTAGAGTTTAAAGTGTTAAACAGTTAGCTTTAGCATAAATGGCTCTTCAAAAGGAGCTCTCAAAGAGTCCAAGAAACAATGAGGATCCTGCTGGGAGAACTAATCCCCCTTTAACACATACACAGATGTTACGTTTAAGCAAAATTAGCCAAATTAAAAAAAGATGACATTTTGGTGGCAGAGAGAGCTGGGAGCAAACGGCATCAGCATGAGCATTTCAACAGAGAAATATTGATAAGTGCCAGTTAATATTGGCTGAGGTGTACACCTGTATGGATAATTCTGTAAAGGCATGGTTCTTTTCTTATCTACATGTATTCAGAGACTGATTTTGGAGAAAATTTGAGACATTTAACAATGTTTCCAGGTTGAAAATTTGATGCAAAACCAGTGTAGATGTAGCCAGAACATATGGCGGGAGAGATGGGCATGACATGCAACAAAGGCTGGAATTGAACTATGGATGTTGCAGTTATATGGTGTGTGCCATACTGCCTATTTGAAATCTGTCTTGATCTAATTTAGAATGACAATTGTGGTACATTTGGGATGTAAATAAAGTCAGGGGTGTAGAAAGAATGTTTAAATAAATAAAATAGGATGAGATAACGTATGCTAACACGCCACGTATTTTCTTCATTTCCCAGCATTCACCTCCATCCACCTAATCGCCACCGGTGTTTCCTGTTTCCTCGGGGCGGGGCTGCTGTCCTTCCTGATCTATGTCTACTGTCAACGTTTCCATAAGCCTTCGCAGGAGTCTGCCGTCATTCACCCCACCACCCCGAACCACCTCAACTACAAGGGCAACACCACGCCAAAGAATGAGAAGTACACACCCATGGAGTTCAAGGTAGGTGATTACTGAAGAAAGCATTTTAAAATATTATGTAGATAGAAGTACTACAAATGGAAATAGAAGCACTGTTTACTTGGTGTTACTCACATGCACAAACACACAATGCAAATGTTGAAGATTCAAGGGCAATGTGATTCATGTTTTATTTAGAGCCTTTATTCATGCATTTATCTCAATAGAGCGCTAACCACAGAAGATGAATTACTGTTCATTTTTATTCCTCCTTGCTCTATACAGAACCTATAGACTGTAAGGCGTCCTAACTGCCCACAAACCAAGTCCTTATTAATGGGCCCCATTAGCTTTCTAACGCATTAGTCAGCCCTCGACCTCCCATTGCTATCGGTCTACTGTGCATTCACATTTACAGAAAGTCAAGAAACAATTTTCACCAGAGGCTCATAGACTTTTAGTGCAAACTTCCATTGTTTTGCTCTCTAACTGTTAATAAGTTAAAACTCTGGAAGATCATTTTTGACTTTTCTTTCTCTGTAAAGTGTGCCTGTTTAGATAAATTAACTTAAAACATGTTATGACCTGAACCAAAGGGAGTTTGATCTTTGTCACCACCATCTCATTTAATGCGAGCACGGAAGCTACAACCATTATTGTTAGGGCACATACCGATCACGGATTAAAGTAAATTAGAATTGGCTGATCTGACACCAGCCATTGTCTCATGACTGTTGCCAAAGTCATTTTCCAAAATTGAACTTAATACTCCAGAATATAATGTTATGCGTCTCTGAAGCAGCAAAGTGACTCATTTCATCCTGTTATATTCAGTTTCATCCTCTAAAAAAAAAATCAGAAACTGCATCTATCCTACCTTAAATAATCTGGACAGGTTTCTGCCTCTCTGAATGACCACAGAGCAGGTCAGATTACTTAATAACAGATGTATGATGATAACTGATGTTTTAACATCTCTTTCAGACACATGTTAAATTTGCCAATCCAGAGACATCACAATTCTTGTTGACACTAATCCCTCAGGCCTAACAGTTGTTCCATCTGTTTTTTTGCAGTAGTAAAACTGGATGATACGTCAGGCAGAAGTAAGCCGCTGCTTAAACTCTCATTCCAACACATTAGCTTAACCTTAGAAAGTTGTAATACATCAAAAAACATCTTACCCAAAAAGAAGTTTTGTAGCTCACTGATACAGGCTCCCAAAAGCTCCCATCTTACTTCATCTGGAGTTGACAGCACCATTTGGTGTCTGTTTGGGGCTACACATTATGTTAAACTCAAACAACATGTGGTAAATATTAGGTAGAGATAATGCCTTGGGAAGTCACAACCATGTTTGAGTGACCCATTATCTTTAGCTCATGTCGAGTTAAAAACTAGCGATGTTGAGTTTGCAAGATAGAACGTATTTAATACAGGAAGGGTCTAATGAAAGATCTTCTTGCATTATGGGAATTGTAGAATCCAGCATTTAAGCTCAACTCATACTAGGGACTAAAAGTCAAAGTCCTAGCCTCTGATGCTTGGATATTGACCATTTTAATGAAATTAAATTTAAATGAATTCCCGAACTAAATGAAAGCAAAATAATCGCAAGACTACTTTAATCACCATACAATCGGTGCAGTGAAATCTGCCTCTGTTGCTAATGTCTTTATTGACTTCCACAACTCCCTGCCCTGTCTCTGCTTCCTGTTGAACAACTGGCTTACTGGGTCTTTTTAATTCAATCTTATCACTCATGTGAACATATAAATTAGGCCGTGTTCAGTAGGAGTGCATTGGCCAATCAAATACATGCAAGCACACAATGCTGGTAAACTAGTTTTAACGCTGGTAAACTACGGTTTACCTCACAATCGTCAAAGCAGAGGATAACGTTTTTGTGAAATGCAATCTCATAGTATTATAAAGCGCTGTGTAGTGTTTTGGCAACTGATAACCCTTCAGTTTATGGATGTATTGTTCAAACTAGACTTTCTCGATTGCATTTCATGTTCTCACCCCCTGCGATTTATTTTGTATTTTTTGTCTGACTTAAGCAACATGGCATCATGACTTTGCGTAAACATACACGCCACTTTCCTAAAGCCAAATGGCGTGTTATCTGTACACATTTTGAGCTATCCACATGAATGTCTACGCTGTATACAGTGGATGTAAACATACACACCATGTCGCCACGTGGCATGTTATCACGAGAACATGCCGTACTGTCGCAAGAACAACGTCACACGCATGTAAAAAAAAAAAGGGTGGGTTTAGGAAAAGAACACTGGGAAAGCCTTTAGTAACCCAAAAAAACCCCGAAAAAAACACGATGGTGACCAACGCTACACGCTTAGGGAAACAATAAACGGTTGGAATTAGGAAAGAAACATAGGGGAAGGCTTTAAAAAAAAATTGAAAAACACCACATGCGGGACGCGATCCCGGCTCTCCTGTGTGAAAGCCCTGCGTTTTACCCATCCTCCACCCCAACCAACCTTCCTCTGCAGACTTACGTCCTTTCATACTACTCGCTACGGCGAAAATTCACACGTAATGTAGGTCAATGGCAGCCGAACAGCGTTGATAAACACGCTAAAAAGCGATAATGCGTCTCGATAACACGCCAAAATGGCATACGAATTGGCGTGTCATACATACGCCACATTATGAGATCAGTCTGGACTTAAGCTAATGTGTGCCAGCAGGGCTTCCTCTTAACCGTTCCTGTCAACCTGACAGTATTTAAAATCCTACCAAAGCATGGCAGGAACACATCCCTGTGTTTTTGACCGTGTCAGCCTCCTGACGCTTGTTGTCCTTGCGGTTATTGTTGTTGCTGTGTGGACGCGGTGCTGACAGCCATCGTGGTGCTGAGAGCCTGAACTCGTTAGCTTTAATGACCAGGGGTGCAGCCAGACTCTGCTGGATGTGCAGCCGATGTCACTCTGTACCATACAGCACTGTTTATCCAGCAGGTTCCCTCTCCTCCAGGCCAATTTATGATGCCCAGCGTTGTGTATTTCACCAACTCTAACCTGATTATCTTCCTGCCTTGGTCCCCAGAGCTGTGCAGATGGATTACATTAGTCTAATGCTTCCCCTGGAAAGTGTTTCACCTTATGTTTGGCTTTTACCAGACACTCAGCAAGTGCATTAGAATAAAATGTGGGTTTTTGTTTTTATTTAAGAGAGCTGCAGTGAATTCCTGCCATCTCATAATTTATATTAGTGTATTGAGTATGCTTGACATGAACTAAATTAAATTTGTTAAATTGGTTTGCTTTCGTTATGAATACACTTACAGTGTATAAGCTATAACCTTGAGGCTAGTGGAGGTATTTTATTCACAGGGAAAGAATTACAGATATCATTTTTACATAAAACACAGAACAGGGTGTCCACACTGCAAAGTCTATTCTGTCTATATTGAGTCCTCAAATTTATTTCCTGAAATAAAACATCTTCCTGTTGCTTTAATAAAAACGTAAACTAATTAAACACAAAATATTTTTTGCAGTACAGATGTGCTCCTTGTCAGTAGTAAATGTTTTAAAAGTATTCAGTCATACGGTATAACATATCAAAGATATTCTATAAGCTACGATTGAAATGTTTAATGCTTCTTCTTTTTTCTACTGTGTCATTCCAGACGCTTAACAAAAACAACCTGCTGCCAGATGAAAGATCCAACTTCTACCCAACACCGCTCCAACAAACAAACGTCTACACTACCACCTACTATCCCACAGCGCTCGGCAAATATGACTACCAGCCCAACTCATCCCCTTCGCCATGTAGGACCTACAACCAAAACAACAACAGCTGAGAAAAGCCCCACTTCTGCCCCTCCGAACCCCTTGCCAACAGACACCACCCCAATGCCATGGTGACATAACTGAACCGACATGAACTGAAACATTTCTCAGAGCTCGGCCAGGTTCTTCTGTTTCAATGCCCCTCTCCTCGCTCCCGAAGTCTCTTCCGCATGGTAGGGTTTGTGTCTTCAAGGGCATTTCTGGAACTTTCCATCAGGAGATGTGGGTTTGGACAACAAGGCCTGTGTCCTGGTGCAGTCAGGGGTGTGCTGGGGGTGTGTTATTTTAAGGGCCTGACTGGATATAGCAGTGTCAACTCAGAGCTTCATGTGGGGATCTGGTGGAAAGTTCTGGCAGGACGACCCATGGCTTTAGACGGATTGTTATGACCAGAACACCTCAGCACAGGTGCCGTAATAATCCACAGTTCCGGAGACGAACATTACCAGAACATTTAAAAACATTACATTTCTTTGGATCTGGGTCACAGTTTTACGCCTCTCCAATACTAACCACATTCTCAGCCTGTAATGAACTTTGACTCCCTCTACAACAAAAGCAGTTACTGAGACAAACTACGCATATCGTTATGTCCTTGCCACATGGTGCAGAGCAAAGACAAAAGAGAAAACTCAATGAAGTCGATGATGAAATAAATTAGAGATCAATATCAGCTTGGTTGAGGGACGGATGCACGCCCTCCATTCTTGGTATTTCACATGACAGAAAAAGATTAGAACTTCAGAGTCAATTACGTTTATGGATGGCTGTTTGTAAGAGTCACAACACTAAACATTAGCCTGAGTTGGAGCTGCACGCCTTTTGTGGACAAGGACATTCACTCAAAGCAAGTCAAAGCAAGGGGGATTGTGGGAAGTGTCTGAACTGTACATAAAGCTTTGGGAATGCCTTGGGTGCCTGTATGCAATAGAGGGCAGGGGCGAGGTTTGTTTTCTATTTCTTCTGTTTTCGTTTTTTTCCCCAAGAACAATAAACACTATTGAGAGGGAATTGATTGATTCTCCAATTGATTCTCCAATGGATGCATCAATTCTACTGAGTGCTAAATAGCTCGGTGGTCATATCAAATATGGCCAGTGTGCTGAACAACTGGATTGGGTTTTCTATGATGGTAGAATAAGCTAGTAGACTGGCACTTCTTTTTTAATGTTTGTTTTTGTAATTTTGTTTGTTTTGTTTTAAATATATTTGTTTTATTCTCAAACAAGCTGTAGCATAGGAGGAAATATTTTGTTAAATAAGATATAGCTTATTAATTCTTGTTTCTCTAATTTCACTTCACTGAATGAACACATTCTTTTGTTTTCTTAAGTTTGGTAACCAGTGCATCTTCAATACGTGAAATGTTAACAAAATAAATTATTGATATGGTTTTTACAAAGAATGACTAACAATACATCAATTTGGCATTCCCTGGAAAAGAAAAAAAAGTAAATTATGCTTGCTTAGAAGTTTGATGTAGTATGTGAAGATCAAAAGGAGTGTGTGTGTGTGTGTGTGTGTGTGTGTGTGTGTGTGTGTGTGTGTGTGTGTGTGTGTGTGTGTGTGTGTGTGTGTGTGTGTACATACTCACACACACCTGCCTGAATGAGAAAAGGGGAGTTGCTGTATTTTGTACAATGTAAATGCTTTCATACATATGACTATATATGAAGATGTCTGTAAAGACGTTTTTTGTGCATTTCTTTTCCCACATTCTGTTGCTGACACTCCAGGCTACTGTTTTTTTTCTATATTTCATGTATGAGATGTTAATCATTGTAAGTTAAAGCATTGCGCCACTGGTTCCTGCGGAGGTGGAACTGACACTATTTATAGTCAAAGCTTGGTTTATAAAAGGGCATTTTCACAGCTATATTTTATTATTATTATTGCCTGATTGATGAATGCTAACGCATCAATGCTTTTCAGTTCAGCTACTGTACATGCACGAGATGAGAGCTCTATCTGTATATAGGAGCAACAGCCTTCTGCAACCCATTTAATGACCCTGCAGAGGATCATGTAAATGTATCTGTATATTGTATAGCTAACACTGTTTGTTTAAAAAAAAAAAGCCTTATAGTTGTTTAAAAAAAGTGCAGCAGCTAAGTACACACCAACCATGAGGTTTGTTTGGGGACAGAGCTCCACAATGTGACCGACCGCCTGTGGATTATGACCTTTCCCAGCTGCTCAAACATCAAATTTCCAGAGAAACATGAATCCAGACTGAAAATAACTGATAACTAAATAGTAATGAGACAGTATTAAATATTATAGACTGCAAACAGTCATATATAATGGGGAAATTCAATTCAGAAGTTGTCTTGATCTAAACTAAGCCTCTATTGGCCCTCTTGGTCATCGGATTGGTCCATTTTTCAGCTCTGTCCCCTGCGATGTGAGGCTCTGTGCCCTTCTATGCAACTTACCAGGTGTACTGTTAGACCTGTCATGTAGACTGTAATCACTGCCTTTTAGACACTGTGAATTTTTTGGTACCCTATATTTTTGTATATTGTACATTATAAAGGATAATAAACCTTGATGCCAACACAACAGTATGGTCAGTGGGCTCTGTCAGAATTAGTTTTGGGGGAGGATTTGAGATTTCTTTTTAAGGCTGAGCTTCATGATATTTTTCAATTGGAAGTGCCAATAGAGTCTGACCAGTCTCCACATCTTTAGCAGTTATTTTTTAAGAGAGACATGTTCATTAATAGATTCTTGGGGGAATGAACAAGGTTTTTTTTGATGAAAATGCACTGTTTACTCCAGAAAACTCTTATGTGAATAATTTCTAGGAATTTGGTGTATGTCGAAGCAACTTTAACAGGGATTTTTCCTACAATCTGCTGGTTCTTGAAATTCCACAAAGCTTTAAAAAGAAAATCTGTAAGCCTAAAACTCTGGAGCCAATCACCTGTATGTGTGCTTGGTTGTCATCCAGCCCAATTCTCACACTTTGGAAAACAGAAGTCACAATAGGGACTACGTTGTGGAAAGTGTCTCAGTTAATGACAGTTTTATCAACACTTAGGCTGAAGAGATCAAAATCAACTATTCATATATATTGCAAAAAAGTGAAATCTGTGTAGTGATGGAGTGTTATAGCTTATGCCTTTGTGCCACAGAAATCCAGTTTCTGACAGGACTCTGCCCAACACTAAGATACTCACACATTAAAAAAATGCTGACGCAGAGTTGTTTTAGACACTTAGTGTAAACACACTCATGTTCAATGATGCTTTGCTAGATTAATGAACTAAGAAGAATAAACTACACTGGCCATGCTCATCACAACAAAGTAATATGTGACAACAGGATGGCTCCATGTGTTTTTAGGATTTTTTGGATAACTGGAGTTCTGTGTAAGAAACATTACATGACTGTGGATTCACAGACTATACTAAATTCATTGCTGGTTTTAGTCTCTTCACAGGATTTGTTGATAACAAAAATCCTGGGTGCATGGGGGTAAAGCTCTGTCCCTCCACCATAAAGATTCTGGGATTGGTTCCCAGTAACGGTACCTTCGGCTTGGTTGTGTGTTCCAACGAACACAGTTGGCCATGTTTGCAGGTAGGAAGCCGGTGTGGGACTTTGTCTGTGTTGCTACCATAGACTGTATATTAACAATCTATGGTTGCTTCACATACTGGTTGGTATGAAATAGGTGGTATAGTGTGAATCACATCTCCAAAGCTCATCAGTGGCAGGTGAAATGAAGCAACTGGAGGTAGCATGTCTGTCTGCAGCCTGCCCTGGACAACAGTGGAGTGACGTGGACTGCGGTGCAGTGGGAACTGGACAATCCAACAGGAAAATCTGCAAAAGGTAAATAGAGTACATTAACACCAGTCTTATCATTTAGCCACCCTGCCCTATAACTGTGTATATCCTATACTACAAAACGGTTCAGTAAAAACCACACTGATTAGGAGATGCATCACAGAAGTGCATCCTCTCCCTTCATCCTCTAAAGAAATGATTGCAGCGCTGGAATCCTTCGCTGTATGAGAAGAGGAGAGATGGATGGGACAAACGAGCCAAGTAGTCAGGGTGTGTCCAGCATACTGCCCGTGGATCACTGCTGGTGCCAGTGGCCTAGACACCAGTACTTTATCATCACACCACAATGATTCTGCTGCTGTGCAGAAAATCAAGATCAAAGCTGGAGAACAGCTACTGTCACACAGGACAGGAAAATAAACTAAATAAAATCTGACAAAACATTGTGTGTACATTCAGTCTGTAGCCCTCGAATAAATAACGGAGTCAGTATTTTGCACTGGAGCAACTAAATCATTGGTCGTCAGAAGGGAGAGCAGCCCACTCTTCATCCCCTAAAATACATACACATACCGCCCATGATTTTACATGTCCCTATTGTATATGTCCTTCTCATTTGGTTCAATGCAGACCTAGCTGTACCTCTCAATTAAAGAGAGCAGCCTCTCCACAGTTTTATTAATGGTCGCAGTGAAAGCATTAATCAGTTGGTATTTTGCTGACAGACAGATGCAGTGATCGGCACTCTGGCAGGCAGCCAAGAGGAAGTCGCCAGGAGGAAGCTGTAGGCTGAAGGAGGCCACTCAGATAGGATGGTGAAGAGTCAGGGAGGAGACGGCAAAAGAGTGGGAAGGACGCATGCCCTGCTTCATAATTCTGCCTCTGTTTGACAGTGAGGAATGAGAACAACACTGAAGAAAATGGAGGAAAACACCAGCTTCGGCTTTGTGATGATCACTGATATTAATGAGGAGTTTTGTTAAAACAGTTACCAGCTCTGTGAAAAATGAGTCAGCACTGCACTGAGAGTCACATTAATCATGAATTATCTTGGAAATTGTTGGCTACCTGAAAGCCATTGTTTACAAATGTGTTAACATTTAAGAGGATGGAAGAAATAACCCCTTATCAAATCTAGTGATAAATATTAGACGTTTTTGGCACTCTTATAAGAAATGTTGGTGGCAGGTTTTACCAAGGCATACTTGATAATAGGTGTATTCATTGTACCTATAAGCTTTTTTACATGTTTAATGATTATTTATGCTCATTAAATTATTTATAAGCCATTCATAACAACTTTTGGTTTGCCAGGTTACACAAAATCTTTGGTTGTGGTTGGCACACATCCTCTACCATAAGCTGCCAAACATCGATCTGTAATCAAGTAGCCTGTATTACTCATACAGGCTGTATTACTCATGTATTACCCTGTCTTTGAAAACCGTAAGGATCTATGGCAAGCCATTTTAACATTTCATAGCTAGACTGGATATTTATTGCAGATATCCATAATTCAACGCTTCCTAGTCAAAAAGAACATTTCAGATATCCACAATGTCATTCTTACTAGTACAAATGACGTCACTGTTTCCCATTCATGTGTATGGGGCTTTCAATTTCGGGTATCCACAATGCCATTCTTCCTATCCAGAATGAACATTCCAGATAGCTGCAATTGAATTCTTACTAGGCAGAACTCCCATTTCAGATTTCTACAATCCCTAGCTGGATTCCAGGTTGATGAGAGCGGTAAGACTGAACCATACACTAAAAACAAAAAAGGAGGCCGTAGAGCTACAGAGTTGGTGATAATTCTCTGTGAGTTTTGAACAACTCCTTACACATGCAGTCATTTGATTCAATGTTAAAATAAAACAATTAATGTAATTTCAAACATTATTACAACTACAGATAGTAATTACTGTTAAATAATTGTATGACTATATTACACACGTATCGTGTTACTGTTATTGTATGGAACTGGAGGCTATACACAAGCAACCCAAAAGTTGGGCTTTCATTATTCTAAAAGTATTAACCATTAATGAAGTATTTACAACTTACAAAACCGTCAGTATCCCTTATGACACAGAACTCTACTTGGGGTAGATGTTTGACGGCCGGTGTTGGTCTGAGAAACGTCAAACACTACAGGCACGCAGCATTGATCACATTAGTGTAATATGACAAGCTGATGTTTATTCCATGTTGTCTTGTTTACAGAGCGGTTGTTTTTGATGCGTGTTGTGCAGCGTACCAGGACTTGGACGGCTGACAGACGTGTCTGTGTTCTCTCACGCGACGGGATGGGCAGATCACACAGTGTCTGAAGTTGCGGCCAGAAAACGCTCTCATGGTCTGCAGGGATTGAGACTTTGTCGCCTCTGCCATCACAGCTCTCCATCCTCCTCTATGGGAAAACAGGGTAATTGTTTGATATGATTCATCAGCTTAGCACTGGCCTAAGCACTGGCCAGTTCGTCTGTGTGTGCACTGGGCAAGGCCTGCCTAAGAGGAACATCAGAGGGAATTGGTTTTATTGGAAATGTAATCAAAGAAATCAAAGAGCCAACAAAGTGCAATCTGTTGTACAACAAAATCAAGTGGTCTGTTCAGGTCTGTCCCTCTAATCTGTCTGATACCGTTTCATTCCACCAACAAAACACAGAGACACTACACATCACTTACTTCTCTAACATATCACTTTAGCCTAGGTCACACACACAATAATATTAATGTATGAAAAGATGAAACTGTATGAACTACGCTAACTTTGTTTACTCCAGCGGACATCTTTCCTGCTGTAGTTAGCATCAGACGTATGCCAGCATGTTGGTATTTTTTTAAAACGCTACAACAATGTGGTGAAGCATAGAGGAAGCAAGAGAAAAGAGAGAGACTCAATATTGCACAAAATTCATAACCGACGTTATGTGCCTAGTGTCAACCCCTTCAGAAAAGCAAGCATCCAAGAGTGTCTGTCAGGTGTGTCATTTACATCTTTTGCAGCTGTATGTTTAAACAAGAAAGGAAAGCCTGTTTTAGCATTTTATTTTGATCACAGTCTGTTTTAATAAAAGTGCTTGTGAAATATCACGTGTGGCTTTGATTTACAACATTTAGCCCACTAGAAAATACTGACATATATCGTGTATCCCCATTCAGCCTAAAAATACTGATATATGATCTTTGGTCCATATCGCCCAGCTCAGTGCATGTACCGCACAATGCAGACTGAAACTAATGTGCATGATACTGTAAAGTCAGTACATTGCACTGGAAAAAAACTGCAGCGCCGCTCATTTATTCATAAGCAAAAATGTGGACGCAGCTTCAAACTGGTCCAAGAGCAAAACTAAGACTGCCTCAACTTTGTAAAACTAGACTTAGTGAAACCAGCCCTGAGATGTCATAAGGTCATGTAGTTGAAAGAGAAGTTGGGATGCTATCCTTGTATTAGGACAGGATGGGTTAATGGTGGCACGCGTTAACCCCGGCTGACAGAGAGAGATGAGAGGGAGAGACGGAGCCGGCGGTGATGGAGAGTCCTCTCCTCCTCCTAATAAAGCAGAGACCAAACGATATTAAATCACCTCCAACACCTCCCCCTTACACAGAGCCAAGGCTCCGCATTCGGCTGTTTAAGTAGCCGCTACACTGTTTCCAAGACGAAGAAAAGTGGAGTTTATGGTAGTTGTGCAGCGCAGAGCCTGAGTGAGCCATTCACGTTTTATTTAATCTACTTAACCAGGTGACAGAGGTTGTAAAGGCTGGCAGCTGCACTGAGTGGAAGCAATATTGATGACCGAGTCATAAATAAAACTGCTGATGGCACGGAAATATTGATGGGGACAGATACCTTTAAGTGTGAAGCAAGGTAATGTAACCTCAATGCTCCGTCTGCATCAAATGGACGTCAGAATCACGTAAAGGAGCAGACCAACAACCTTTCATTTTCACACTTATACATTACGTTTACACTCTGCCAGCTCAAATATGCCCATAAGGCTTAGTGCTCACTTTATGCCTTCTGACATTTTGCTTCAAAAGCAAATTGTAGCCTTTAGTAAATTCTACTTGATTTATATTCCAACCCAATGCAATGGCAGGCTGTGCTGCAATATTGACCCCGCCCCCCCACTCTCCTTGTGGCAGCGTTAATGCATCCAACACACACCGAAAGAAGCCATTTATTCTCACATTTGCTTTACAGATCTTAGGTGGTAACAAGTTGTTCAATGTAAATCATTAATACAGCCTGGGGCTTTGGTTTGAGCTTATGCCCGTATGTAGGCCTGCATCTGAAGCGTAGGAATATAAAAAAGTGCTTAAACAACAAAAAAAAGAGAACATGGGTATTAAGGTTTAAAAAAATGAGGAAAGTGACAAAGTAATTGCAAAGCAGTTTCAGGCCGTGCATTCGCAACACACTCCGACAGGCTTTTAAGCAATTTCCCTGTCCTTGTGCTCTTTTGATGCCTTTTCATTGAACACACACACACACACACACACACACACACACACACACACACACACACACACACACACACACACACACACACACACACACACACACACACACACACACACACACACACACACACACACACACACACACACACACACGTCATTGTGTTCCATTAACTGACAATTTCTTTCAAAGAAAAGCTACTATGAGAAGGTTACAAAAGTTCTCTCTCCTCTGTGCCCTCAAAACGTCCTCACCACTGCAGACAACAGCAGATTAAAGACAAATGTTAATCATAGTCTACAAGGATAAAAAAAAGTAAGACATTGTTTTCATAGCAGTGTGTTTACACAGAAAGCAACACTTGTGTTGACCTCTGATGGCTTGTTTTAATGCTACACAGCACTGCAGATAGATGGGGTAATGAATGGACTACGAGGTGATATTTAACATCTCTCTTTCCTTCTAGCTTCGGGGCATCATTACTTCCTGTACTAATTTAGCGTCACTCCTCCCCCGCTTCTCCAAACCAATAAGTTAAATGTTCTGTACAGCAATCAGATGAAATAAGTCATGGTGCATCTCTGTCTGCCGCAAAGCAAACTGGGCCCGTTTGTGCGGAAAGGGCATAAAAACCATGTTTCTTTTTTCATCTCAGTCGTGAGCGCTCCTGTGAGATCAGCGTTGCATGTGGGCGTTAAAGCCAGGAATGCGTAGAATTGCAGTCTTGCTGTGCACAGTTTTGCTCTGCATCCCAGTTGTGAAATCAGTCAATCCGAAAAATAGCTGCAAGCTTTTGGGTTTTGAGCATCGCAGGAAGATTTGGCAACAACTTTCATCTCTGCTCCCCTGCTTCCATCCCAAGTAAAGCCCTCCCTCACGGCAGAGGCAAACCAGAGCTCCACTGTGTTTACCCCAAAACATACAAACAGGATCATTGTTACAAGGTCTCTCGTCATGTATATACTCTGCTCTTGTTGCCTGTTGGTGAAGGGATCAGGAGGTTTACAGCACCTTCACTGGAACAGATTGAACACTGCAGTGAAGTCACTGAACAGGGTGTGAAAATGAAGAGCTACACCACTAAAATGAATTTAGATGGATGTACACTGCTGTTTGTTCTCCTGTACTTCTAACTTTCTGAGGACCTATTCACGATATAGACTGAAAACCTTACAGAATAAAGTAACCCATCTCTGACACAATGTCAAGAACATCTTTACATTATTGCCTTTATAAAACTAATGTAAAGGTAGTGTGACATGGGATTTGGGCACACACGTTTCCATTATGGTGCATCTAATCAATTC
>NC_053123.1:25149933-25202433 GCF_010015445.1 Perca fluviatilis | reverse complement strand
ATTAATACAGTTAAAATATAGCAAATATACTCACCCAGGACATCGGAATTACTTTCCCACACGATTCGGTCTTTCCCCTTCCCAGCTAACGGTAATCAATGACACAGCTGACCTTAGCTAACGCTAATTAGCTAACCTCAACTAGCATCCATAGCTGTTTTGCAGACATTGGCATTTTCTATCAATTAAACTAAACTACTGACAAACAATTGCCAAACAAAGTTATATTCTAAGATTTAAGGCAGTATACATTTATAAAGCTTTTAGATTAACCACAATACATTAAATTAGTTTACTTTGCCGAACTTAACGTTTTATTTGTCTACTACTGTTCTCTGTAGTCCCACCCCCCTACAAAAGCGATAGTTCGAATCCGACCTGTGACGATGTCCTCCATGTCTTCCCCCTCTCTCTCCCCTTTCTCACCTAGCTGTCCTGTCAAAAATTTAAAAAAGGCGGAAAAGCCCCCAAAAAATAAAAATAACGATTGACAGCTGGGAAATTAGAGGTTCACAAGTTCATAATGTTCACAACTGTGTGTAAAAACGTGTGCAAAAGTGTTTATTGGGTTAGTCAGTTCACCCAGAAATACACATTTGGAAACATGTTAGATAACGTGCACATAGCAATAGTTTTAATTGAATTTCGGCAACCAATGTGGGGATGATATCTGTGCATTTTACTCTGATGTTATAGGCTACACAGTTGATTAATTCCTCCCCTTTGTGTAACACTTTGGTGTTCAGAGATGGAGGTCAAGACTTGTGGCCCTTCTTTTTTTTTGTAATTTCCTGTTAAAGTTGTTTTCGTTAGCTTGTCTAGCACTGTCAGGACACTCTGGATCCAAAGCTCAAACAGTTTTCTACAAAGACTTGGATTGTGTTCTGATTGTAGAAAGTTAATTAAGCTAACGTGGTAATGTTGAGCCTTCATGGTGCTTCAATGCTGCTTCCACAGGCTGTGCTACTAAGGCATACCGTCTAAATGGCCATTTAAAGGAAACATCACTCAGCAGTCTACCCTAAAACTAAAGCACCTACACTCACCTTTGATGAAGAGGAAGGGCAGGGGAAACAAATGATGTTTCAAGTGGGCGAAACAGCTGCATATCATGACAGAGGAGCTCAGAGGAGCCCGCAGAGGGCCCAGACTCCTTTTGAAAAGCCCATCTACATTAGATGAGGATGGCGTCTGTAGGGGAGGTGAGCTGTGATTTAAATAGGTAGCCTGCCGGATCAAAGCCTGTCACGCTGTTCTTCTGGCTACAGCCTTTCCGCTTGCATGGTTATCATAATTGCTCTTGCTCAGAGGACATGCTGCTTCCGTCAGGGCCACGTCCTCCTGCATTAGAGCTGAGGAGCCTCAGCCAAGCAGAACCTGGCTTTGCAGGTAAAGGCTTTTTTCTTTCCCTCCTCAGAACATCTCAGGAAGTTTGACACAGTTAGTTTAGGAATAACAAGAGGCTACTTCATCAGCGACAGCCTCATGGCTCATCAGCTTTAGTCAGCCTTGACCATCTAACATGTTTTCATTGACATTTGTAGTCACATTTTTCTTTCTCTTCTTAAAATTAAAGTCAACCCAGGATCTATCTACTGAATTTCAAACTTGCTCCCTCGTAGGCTTACAAGTTGTAAAACTTTGGTTTCCAAATAGCTGGAAAACAGAGGCGGTGGTGACCTTGAATAACGTTAGTTAGAAAGGATCCCAATGTTGATTTTACAATGGCAAAAACTCCAAACGTCCACAGACAATTCTCAAACCACTTCTGCAGCATAAACCATTTTCGGTATGTTCTTAACAAACAGTTGTGCCCCCAGTATGGCTAAATATTGCTTCTGTGTTGCACTATTGGCCTTTTCAAAACAATAAAGATTAATTAATTTAGCCATATGTTGTTGATCTTGGTGACGACTTGTTATGTAGTGGTGTGGCTTGAGAAGTTTCAATGGATTCAGTGGTTCAGTTCTTCAACAATAAAAACTTCTCACCATTGAAATCCATAGTAACTGAATCCAAGCTGAGTGAAAACAGCTGTGATCTTCCACGAAGGGACAAACTTCAAACTTTTTAAAGTCACCTTTTAAGCCCTGAGGAGATAGCCTACATGCTTGATATTCTGAAAACTTAGAGTGGAGACTCACTGAAGGGCTGTTAGGTCACACTGGCCATTGGCAGGGCATGACAAATACAACACTTAAAGAAATAATACATGGCAAGGGTTTCTTATATATGAATGCTGCTTTTAAATCATTATCCAGTTTATAAAGTGTGTTGTCTTTTAGGTAATTTAGCAGGACGCGTAAGTAACCAGAAAGCACAGATTTGGTGATTTGCAAGTCAAAATACATGAAGACATCTGTGATTTTTAGATGTCCAGGTCACATATACTGCATCTGATTTCAACAGCATTTAAAATTTGCATTTCGGTGTAAAACAGAGTCAACTAGTCATCAAAATACAGTAATTAAAAAAACTGTCAAAATACGATAATCCACCAAATATTTTCACCTTTCAATCATATTTACCTCATGCCCAGAAATCTTTTTTTTAAGATTATGTTTTGGGGCTTTTCCCTTTATTGACAGTGGATAGACTGGAGAGGGGGAGAGAGATGGGGGATGACACGCAGCAAGGGGTAGCAGGTCAGATTTGAACCCACACCGCTGCAGGACTCAGCCAACATGGGGTAAACGCTCTTACTGGGTGAGCTAGAGGCCACCCTGTTGCCGTGGCATCTTTTGACCTGCAAATGACCATTCTAAGATTATCACAGGAACTTCAGGAATCTATAAGACAAATGTATTCTCCTTAAAAAGGCACCCTCTATTTGAAACTATGAAAATGCAGGTTACCATGCTCACTAATTTATAACAGTAGTTAAACCGTTAATTATAAATGCAGTATTCTGATATAATGAGCTTTCACACCTGTTGTCATGCACATGTGAGAATGCTTAGCTTTCTGCTTTTATGTGTATCGTGTGCAGACACTTAACTGATGCTTTCATACAGAGCAACTTGCAATTAATGAGCATGAGTGAGTTTTATATGCTCCTTGAGACACACGGCTGTCACACAATAACTGTCACAGCCCATAAACCTGTGACCAAAATGCTCTGTAAGCACTAAATCAGCTCGCTGTGTGCCCACAGATATGTGTGTCTTCCTTACATCTCCCATAAGTCTGTCTCTTGGTTTTTATTAATACTGGTGGAGCATTTTTTACCTTAATAGGCCTATATGTTGTGTTTTCCCACAGGAGTGGCCAAATGCCTCAAATTCACCAGTGATGAATTGGCAAATTAGTGACCAGCTGTCAAATGCCGGTAGCTTGGGCTTTTGCAGCCCATCGCTCCTAATCAGGACCACCTAGCCCTTTTTAATATGTGGAAGATAAAGTAACTAGCAGTGCTGCTAAATGAGCCATTTGAAAGCACGGCTCATTTTTCATAATCCTGAAAAAGTCAATTAAGGGACATGTGGAGCTCAGGGAGGCCCAAGGAGACATTGAGGTGCGACGCTAGAAAGGAGACACAAGTGAGTTTTAGCCACAAGAGGAAGAAAAACAGGCAGTGTCTCAACGGAAACACACAACAGGGAAATGTTACAAGGCTGCATATAAGAGGAGAACACAAAATATGGGGTATAAAAACGTCAGTCGCAGTGACAGCGACACCAGCTTTTGTCAGCCAGCCAGCTGCTTGCATAGCATTGACACAAACAACAAAAGCCAAAATACCAAATTGCTTGTGGGTAAAAGAAAACTATTGTTTCAGTGTGTGGCTTCATCATCTCCCCAGAGAGTTACAATACCACGTCCCACCCTGAAAACAAACCAGAGGAAGACATTGGAATTGAACTCCATCTGAAAAGCTGTTAATAAACAGTTAGTGCTGTGTCTGTGAACAGTGGGACATGTATGCATCATTACCTTATCTCTCTCTGACAGAAAACACACAGCCACCTCTTTTGTCCTGTGCTTGTCAGAGAAGGTTGAATGTATTTGCTTACACTGAGGCCACGTATCAAGAAAAGTGTTTTCTCTTTAATAACATCCCTTTGTGTGAATAAAACAGCTCCTCTGTTTGTAGTAATTTCCACATCAGATAAAAGTGGATTGAATCTTTTCTACTGTGGGTTAGTGCCTCCTGCAGCTTCTCGTTGTCTCTGACATGACTTTAAATCTGTTTATCCTGTGATTATACAAGTGAACCACATTTGAATATGTTTGTGTCTTTGCATCCTGTGGTTTTCGATGGAAAAGATGGAATAAATCAACAGATGGTATATACAGTACTGTATATAGATTTAGTTGCAGAAAGACAAGGTTGATTTATGAGTTTCGTTTTTGGTTATGACTTTAAATCCTCCAGGACGGACAAATGCCACAACCATTCGGAATTCATTTTAAAGTCTAATTTAAAAACAATAGTTTTTATATAAACAGCGCCCATTGTTTGGCTGACGACCATTTGAAGCAACTCAACAACCTTTCCTTGGGACCATTTCTTGGATTTCCACCACCGCAAATAAACAAACACACCCATGATAAAAATGCATAAATTAATAACCATACTCTGTTTACTCTTTTTGGCAGGTTTACATTGTTCATTTATGTGCAGGATTAGCCTTTTCATGTTATTTTATATATTATATTTCTGATATTTTAGTTTTATCGCAGTGCACAGAGAACACAGGGGACAGAGGCTGGAAGAGAAAAGGAAAAAGCTGAGACTGTGTCAATAAACTGAAAAGCCGAAACAAAGCACGGTTCTTTTCACTGCAGGATTTGTGATGAATGCACGTGACAGCTCCTCTAAAACCAAACAGATCACTATAAACCAACAGTGGATTCATTTCACATCCCTGCAGGCCTGGTTTTACAAATGCCATGCAATAATTTGAGACACACCCAACCATCCATTCTGATCTTTTGCAGGACCAGATTCATTTCTACCAGTTATTTTTCATGCCATTTGTTAATTTGATTCCTGACAAAAGTGTTAGCTTAGGTCAGGAGTTCCTGCCATCTTAAATGGCACCAGTTAAAAGCATCATGCACAGAATAATTTTGTAGATGAAGTGAAATTAATCTCAGCATCTTTTAGTTCACACACAGCCACTGATGCTAATTGGAAAAAGATTGGAGACTTTAACAGTCTGTTGCATGCAGACCCGCTCCAGAGACTTTTGTTTCTCGCCATCAACAGAGCATGAGCTCATCTCAAGCTGGGACACCAGGGGGAGGGGCATATTCATGCAGACATTTAATGAACGGTTAAATAACAGTGACATCATGCCTATAGGTCATGCATGTTCATCCTGTTTTGTATTCAAAAAAGAGGAAAGTAGGAAACTAAGAGATTTCCAAGAATGCAGGTGTCCCCCGAGAGCATTCCTGCATTGGGACGATGTGCGAGAACATTACTGTGCTGCCAAAATAACACAGCAAATGAGTTCAGGCCCCACCAGAGCGTGATGTAATCTGCTCCTTAAGGAACCGTCTGTGGTCCAAATGTAAAAAAAAAAAGCCCCAACTCAAGAATGGAACCTTCCATCGATCTAAAATGAACGGACAGCTCTAAAATGAGACCAACCGACATTAAATTATTTAATAAAAAGTTATTCATGTTTTCTGATGTTGTTAAGTGTTTGTTTATATAGCGTAATAGTAGTAAAGCAAAATAGTACAGTAATTGCACTCTACGTATGTTTTTGTACACTGAAACTTCTATTGTGTTGGCTCTGTACTAAAAAAAAAACAACCCACAAATGAACTCAACAGCAATCTGTGCTGTTCAGTGCACCCCAAACAGCTGCAATTTAATAACCTTCATAACCCTCTTAACACCAGGAGAACAACAACAGTCTTAATCTTGACATGTTTATTTTAATAAGGTGCTGGAAATATTCAAGTCACATTTTTCTTTTTCCTTTCCACAAAACAAGGATGTTTATAACCCAAAGCTTGGGAAACCACAGAGTGTGTGCTGCAGGATAGAAGAACATGACCTTTAACAATATATACAGATAAAATAGTCACAGTGTGGGAGAGAGGGAGGCTGAACGCACAGCACTGGGCAATTAAGGCAACATGTCAAAAGGTAAAAGACAACCTTTTCTGTACAAGGAGAGTAAAAAAAAAAAATTTAAAAGAGAAAAGCACCACGAAACACATGAGGCTTCTCGAACCCCGGAGGAAAACACATTAAAACACGTCTTATAGCTGCTGTGCAAGACAAAGACACTAAGAGAAGTCATGGAAAAGTTAGAGAAAAACTTTGTGGTGTTTTTCATTTACAATGATGGGTTTCCTTGTGGTTGTGTCCCTCCAGATCTTGTGCTGGGTTTTTGTCACAGTTCCAGTTTAATCGGTCAATGGCAACTTTCTTTTCGTTTTCCCTTCGGGTTTTTCGTCAGTCGACTCTCAGTTGGCGTGGAGGAGGAGCAGCTTGGCAATTACAGCGCAGCGTAATCCTCATGTCTGTATGATAAAATAATCTCCCTCAGTGTGCCTCAGCTGTGGCTGAAATCGGCACCCAACATCCTGTTTCAGTGAAACTGGGTGTGAACTGTGTTAGTGTTGAGACATTTTCAATAATTACTGGCAGGCTACTGAGGAAAACACATTTTAAAAAAACCTGTAAAAAGCTAATTAACATAATGGGGTTAGATTAAAAAGCAGAAATTGACACAATTACCCATTAATAGTCTGAACAGCTTCTGAAATGTGAAGGTGTAACAGTTCAGATGACTCAGCTTCTTTCACGTTGTGGGGAGGGAAAAAGTGTAGGTTTCTCCAATTCAAGCCCGCGTCTCTGGCCGCCATTCAGTCGTAGATCATTTTTGCATAATATTCGTCTTGAGAGGGCGATAAAACATAATATAAGTACCTGCCTCTCAATGACAGTATCACAGGTCACTTAACGGCATCAGGACAGTTAAGCTTCCCCAGCGAGTCCCATCCTGCAGTTTGGAGCAGCACTAAAACACCAGGTCCCCCGTTTAGCCCCGACCCAGCACAGCCAGGCCTGCTGATTGGCTGATGAAGCTTATGACCCTTTCCTTCCACGTTAGAGGCAGACAGTTGATGCTGAACTGGACTCAGAAGCTTTGAGTCAGTGTCCAGTTACCTGAACCACAATCAAGGAAGGTGAACAGAGCGGCCACTAGGGGGCAACTTTAAATTGTACATTATCTGTAAACAACAACTACTAACAGTCCGTCATACTGTGCCTGGTTAGGAAAATTAAACCGTTCACATACGTTTGTTTACATACAAACAAATAGACTGACAAATAAAAACAGTTAATGATGTGTTAAACAGTCATATGGCATTGAGTCGATCACGTATAAAGAGTAAACATTGGTGCAGAATCGCTTCGTGGTTCTCGTCTGCAGCCATACAACAGCAATCCATCACCACTGTTACCAATATATACATTTACATCCTAAAATCTTAAGTTATAAAAGAGTGTGGGCCTTCCACTTTCCCTTCGTCTCCTTTTTTCTCCTCCTCTTTGTGCAAGAATAATTATTCAGTTCTTTATTGAGAAGTTGTTGTGGGTATTTGTTGTCCTCAGCAATGTCAAACAGACACAAAGACGTCCAGGTAGAGGCGGTCATAAGACTCCCTGAAGAAGAGGATGAGGACGAGGCTGAAGAGACAGGAGCCGGTTAGACACCAGTTTAACCACGATAGATCTGGAGAGAGAGAGAGATGTTTGGGTTAGATTGTAAGCAGTCTGCTTCAGCTCATATCCAGAATGGGATACATTGGGTGGGCAGGTGGATGATTCAGTGTCACCTGCTCACGCAAAATGTCTTTTTTTTTTTTACCTTCCACTCTGGAAACATTATCTATTAACTGTGCATTTGTTTCCCTTTTTTCTCATCTTTTCCACCTTTGTCTTTCTCAAATTGTCTATTTCCTTACAAATATAAATATACAATAGATGGCCAAAAGTATATGGACACCTCCTTTCTGGTCATCTTCTTGACACCATTTCCAAGACTTATGGCTGTAAGATTAGGCCTTCTCCTACAATTGCTTTTTTTTTTGTATATTCTCAGTTCCAGATGATACCATTCTCCTTGCTCACACACAGAAGGCCATTGCAGTTTCCTCTCTGTTAGCTGGATGCTCAGTTCTATTTAAAGGATGTGACCGATCCGTCACAAAACCAAGGGATCAAAGATGCTACAATCAGATGTGAAAATCAGATGTACCCTCAACGGCTCAATTATGAGATTTTATAAAACATGGGAGTGAAATCATTGTGGATGCATGGATGTACTATAACTTTGAAAAATAGATTATACTGGCTCTGTTCTGAACAAGAACCAGAGTTGAACCCTGCCTAAGTAATAGGCAATATTGACCATGTGTTCCTTCATAATGAAATATGAGTCATCTACGTACATCCAGAAACCCTAATGAGTTAGTATGAAGTGACATTGAATAATTTATGAGTATAATATAGGACTAATGGCTAATCAATAGGAATTCCTGACATCGCATATAGGAAATAAGAACAGCCTCCTGAGCTGCCTTTCATAATGATTCTGAATAAGTCAATGATATTGGCAGTGTTCCCCATTATCATTGACCGACACTTGAACCTAAACATGGTGCAGAATGAGGTGTTCTATTTTCTCAGCTCGGTTTAAGCTACATTAACCACAGGAGAGGTGCTCTGGCTGTCTGCAATAATGCTGAATCTGGAGGGCAGATGGGAAGTACAATGTGTCTCAACTCACAACGGCTCCACTTTGATTCCAATCACCCAGCTTTTTAGAATATCGTCAATTAGCTGCCCTGGCCTGAAAAGAGTACCTGATCAATGCGTGAAGAGACTGGTGCTTGGACAGCACGCCGCTGCCTCTTTGTGGTAAAACAAGATAAAAATCTTTGTGTGCTCGATCCTGCGCCGCTTGCACAAGGAGAAAGAATGAGGGGTAAGAGATGTGTGAAGATGAAAGCAAAGAATAAATCGAGGCAAAAGAGAAGTGAAGAAGGGGCTTGAAAAGAGGGGGAAGGGAGGGATTGGTTTGCAGCAAGGTGTTAAGACTCCTGAAGCAGCCTCATTAATCAGAAGTGTATGAGCTGGACAGCAGGAGACCCGGTGTGGAGGCAGGTTAATGGAGTTGTGTTTATCTGACCTGCCGTCTTCTCTGTGTGCGCCTGTTGAAGTCTTGTCCATTTAAAGTTGGAGACACGCAGTCTGTGTGTGTCTGTGTTTGGGCGCGCAGCCTTAAATGAATGCTAATGGGGAGCTTGGTAATTGTAGTAATTCAATCAGGTGATGTGATAAAAATAGGCAAGCAGCTCAATTGCTCCTCTCTGATCTCTAAGGACACTACTGAAGCCAAGTTTGGGGGAACAGTTAAAAGTTTGTCTGAACAGTACGCAGACAGGAGGGGAACAGAGGAGGAGGAGGAGGAGGAAAGGGGATGAAGAAAGAAGATTAGAGCAAATGAGATAAAAGGAAGGAAAGAAGAGAGAAGGCACTGGTTTCTGGAAGCTCATCAGTTCAGCAGTTTGCTTTAAGGTTGATAATCTGATTTTAATGATCACTGTATAAAGGACAGACATAGTTGGGTTGAGAGTTGTGTTGCACAACTAACAACTTACTATAATAGAGTGGGCAGCCACACATTAGTATTTGAAACTCGGAGCACTAAAGGTTACTGGACAACTGAAGCTTAGACTAATAAAATCACTAGAATATTTTAGATCCTTTCTCATTATTTTCCTAAAGTTCTTTACTTTTGATTAATTATTTTTTATCTGTCATGCGATGATGATTAGGCTAATACTGATTGTTGAAGCACTTTGCAGAGTTATCTAAATGGCTGGTAATTAAGTTGCTGAAGAGGAAGGGGGTAAGGAGTTAGTAGACACTTATCTTTTACTGAATTTTCTTCATTCTGTTTTGTCCTTTCCTTCCTTCCATCTTACCTATTTTTGTTTTTAAGATTATTTTTTGGACATGACCGACAGGCATCTTATGGCCTTAATCAGTCTAAATTGAGGTCAATACAGCATTATGATGAATGTGGCTCAGTTCTCCTTTATGGCTGCAGCCTTTGCTTAAAGTGCTCATATTATCCTTTTTGGCTTTTTCTCTTTCCTTTATTGTGTTATGTATCTTTTTTGTGCACGTTATAGGTTTACAAAGTGAAAAAGCCCAAAATCCACCCTAAAGGGACTTTCTCCAACAGAGAACACTGTTCACCAACTGCTCCAAACAGCTGTATTGTAGTCCACCCTTTACTTCCGTAACGATTGTGCGTCACTTTGTAACACACGCTATAGCTCGCCTAGCTGCTAGCGTGGCATGCCCTCATACTCTGCTTCTGACTAGCTAGCAGTACTTACTGCGCATGTGCGACTCCCAAAAAAGATGGAATAGAAGTGTGATGCCTCACTCTGTAGCGAAAACAGAGAGCTCAACACACAGAGTGAAAAGAGGAGCTGCAGCAATGTGCAGTACAACAAAAATATGGTGTTTTTTGAAAATTAAAACCATGTAAACCTATTCTGATATAACCTCTAAATACAATTATGAACCTGAAAATGACCATAATGTGAACACTTTAAGAGAACTGGGGTCATACCTCAAGATACATAGACGAGCTTTGTGTAAAGAACAAGATCAATCATCATCCTGCATGCGGAATATTAACTGTAGATCGACAGGTTAGTAAGAACACCTACAGTATAGAAGCCAGATCATCCATACTGACTGCCAAAGTATGTGTGTACTTTGTAAGTGTGGGTTAATGTGGCACTATTCATTGACTCTGTCAATGTTACTTCTCACTCATGATTAAAATCTGTCTCAAAAACAAACAAAAAAAATTTAAAAAAGGCTTATATTCTCTCAGGAGTAACTGAGCTCAACAAAGAAAGGCGGTTTTATTATTATTTTTTTAAACACCTCCACAGTCATTATGGTGGGTTGAAAAAGTTAGTCTGCAAAAAGCATTTTCACTTCTGACGAGAATGAAAAGTTTAGCAGAAAGGGGAAAAAAAAACTTCTTGGGACTAAAGAACTGCGGCAATTATTTCTCTGTGCTGAATAATCCCAGATTCCCCCTATGCAGGAGACTAATAACTCACAGCTGAACGGAAACTCAACGCCACCCCTCCCCTCCCTTCTCCTCTTCCTCTTCTTCCTCTACAAAACCTTTGAGGCTCTTTTGCTCCACAATACCTCTCTGCTGCTTTGTATTCTGCCCGACCCAAAACACACACACAGCAGATGAAATCGAAAAAAAAAGAGCGACAGGCGCAGATATATTGCCCGGAGGTTTCATTCATGTTTCTGAGTCACATGGTTCAGAGACTTTGGGGCTTAAAGCAGGACAACAGAGTCAAGAGGCCATGTAGTGCTCACTGAACCAAGACCAGCCTCTCATGGATGTTAAAATGGACATGAGGTAAATTCATAAACGCCTCTCCGCTTGCAGGGAAAGGGAACCATAATTCAGAATGCATAATGAGGCAGTGGGCAGCCAAAAGGAAAACCCTAAAATGAACTGTAAACTGGAAATGAATGGAAATCTTTAAAAGGCAAGGGCTGCCAATTTTCAATAGCAAAAGGTGGAAGGGTTTCGAAAAGAAGAGGCTCATGCAGAATTCATCAGTTTTGAAGTCTGCATATTATTTGCTACATCCATTATGGGACTACAGAGAGGAAATTAGAGTAATGAGAACAGCCGCTAGAATACCTCCAAAGGGAATTTACATAATAATCAAATTAAACTTTACAGGAGTAATCTCTTCAAGAGAACAGAACAAAGCTGATCTCTATGCACTTTCCAGTGTTTTAACATCCAGGTTAAGAGTAGACGCAGAGTAGATGGGGGTAAAATTCTGAAAATCTGTCTTCTACTACAGTACATGTTATTTCATACCATGATAGCGATATATACACTGTCATTAAAATAGACAATGTTCTGTAAATTCAGTCGAGGAAGTGGTTCTAGATATAATAACCGGTAAGAATTATCACTGGGCGATACTGAGAAACTTAAATGTATCTAGATTATTGATATTGATCTTTGAGAGTTAAATAAACATCTGACAACAATACATCAGTCGATATTCGTTTTTTCAAACATAGAAACGTTTGATGAATTTGGATATAAATAAATACCAAAGATATGCACTAAGGGGGAAATTACACGGATGACAAATAAACTTGTTGGTGCGCTGATGGACACGTAATGGTGACACATTAATAATACAATTAATTTGTAATGCACTTTAAATTTAAGTGCTACATAGAAATGCTAAGGAGAAAAAAGTATTACAACTAAAAGAAACAACAAAAGGACCTCAAAAATAACGGTAGCATTCCTGTACTGCATTTAAAAAATTTAATAAAAATCAAGTGACATATACACAGACACAATATATCTATGGTGAGCTACTATTGGCTGATCGGTAAACTGACTGCACTTACATGTATATAGCACTTTTCTACTATAACAGACAAAGCGCTTTATAATTTTGCCTCTCATTCACACACAATCACACACTGATGGCGACCGAGCTGCCATGCAAGGCGTGTCTTGCCCGAGGACACCTCGACATGTTGACAGGAGCACCCAGTGATCGATCCAGCAGCCCTGTGATTAGTGTGTTGGTTAAAATGTAAAAGTGCTACAGCTGTTACAGGAAATTGCTGAGCCTTTTAAAAAAATGAAACTATATATTTACGACACATTTAAAAAAAATCGTTGGTAGGAATTAATTTTTTCAAGAAGTTTCTAAAATCAAATGTAATTTTTGGCTTGAAACTAAGATCCACACACAGCGTAGGGATAGGGATGTTGGAAAGCGTTGCGTGTGTGTGTGTGTGTCTTCACTTGCAGCTGCTTCATCTACCCAAAGCTCTGTCTATCCACACCTGGTATATGTCACTTTCTTATCTATGATTTATCACCAGACTGACATACTACTGCTTCAGAGAATTCAAAATACAATGCTTGTCATCTGGATCACAATTTTCTAACAATTTGAGTTGTCCCTCAGCTACTGTCCTTTTTACTGTGACAACTAAACAAAGTTAAACTAATCCACTCAACATCCCTGCAGGTTCACTCTCAGCCCTTCGAGACTGACTAACACATTGTTGGTTTTGGTCTTTTTATGGGATTTGCTGACGATAAGAAAAATATAGACCAGATTTATCCCTAAATATATCTTGCTATTATGATAACCAAAAGGATACTGTACCCATAGACAGTAAAATAATGGACACAGTGACGTCATATATTTCTACGGATAACAGTGAAGTCAGTTTTCCGGTGACGGCTGAGCGTGCTGCGCAGCCTCAAACTGAGCTTGAAGACGTAGATGTGACGTGAGCAACCTGTCTGAAAGTTGTAAGTCTTCTGGTAGCTGTGCCAAGAGAAATCTCAATCATTCCGAATCTTGCAGAGACGGAGAGCGTAGGTAAGGAGATAACATGGGCACAGGCTAATTATTGCTAACTAAAATGCTAGTTAACATTAGTAATTAAACTTAAACAGCTAATGTAAGTCGTAACTGCCTGCAAGCTTCTCCTGTACTATACGGTAATTTCTCTACTATGCGACAGAAAGTCACGTGGTTATGACACAATCCTTAGCCTATTTTTTACAAAAACGGCTGTTACGGGGCCATAACGTGAGATACAAGGTATGGAGCCTTTTATACATTGTCGTGTTTCTTTAGAAATAAATAATGGACAAATAGAGTCTTTTAACGCTTCAGATGTAAAGTTATTCGCTGTCAAAGTGACGCCAAAATGAATGGGAGTCAATGGGATGCTAATGGGAGGTGATGGCTAACCTGCAAACAGTGGCTGGTTACCTGCCAATATGGCAGGAACAGTAGACTTCAACAACTTGGTACCTACAGATACTCTGTGCAGGTAGACAGTTGGTGGCAATCCACCACTGAAGTAGTTATCTGCAAGTTAACATTAAAATGCCTGCATGCCTGCAGCAGTGTGAACTTTCTGACAAGAAAGCTTAAATGCATCATGCTCTTTTAGACGACTTCAGGGTGGGAAATAAGGAAAAGAACAGCAAAAGCTTCAATCATCTCAGCTTGATCTTCTCTCCGGCTGTCGCAGGGAACTTGTCAGGATACATCTCAGCACATCGCACGCACTGCACCATACTGCAGTACGTACATTTAAAAATACATTACTTGTCACCTGGATCATAATTTTCAAATAGTTTAAGATGTCCCTCAGCTACTGTCCCTTTTAATGTGAAAACTAAAACCATTATACCCACTGCTATTATTTCATATTTCTCTCTCTCTCTCTCTCTCTCTCTCTCTCTCTCTCTCTCTCTCTCTCTCTCTCTCTCTCTCTCTCTCTCTCTCTCTCTCTCTCGGCAGATGGCCACCCACCAACAGCAAGGGTCTGCCTGAGGTTTCTGCCTGTTGAAAGAAAGTTCTTTGCTTGAAGCTGTCACACCAAATTTTGTATTACATTTATATCTACATTGATGTCAAAACCTAGACTTTCAAACATCAATATGTCATTTATTAATATGAATTTGTGTCTAAATGACATATACACATATTTTACTATTCTATTTTGCCTGGAAAAGCTTCCAACACGCTCGCGTCTCGCGTGAAAAATAGGCGTCGGTTCTATTTCTCTAACCTGTTAACATGGGAGCCGAAATATAAACGGACATGCCACGCAGCTGACACGCTCGCGCGACGCTTCCAGTGTGTAACCGGCCTAAAGTGTCATGAGATAACTTCTGTTATTAACTTCTCTGATTTATAAAATTAAACTACAGTAATCCACTCAACATCCCTCCAAGGTCATTCTTGACCCTTCACCTGTTAAACATATTGAGCCAAACCTGCATCACATTTGAGTCAGGTTGTCCTCACAAACACTTGAAACCAGGTCTCTGTGGTGGCAGCAGGGTGCATAAGTCCTCTGTTCAAGTTGCTGTTAAGGGCTCTACCATTTTCTCATTCAATTTATTTTAAGAATTTTCTAGAATCAAGTGTATTTTGTTCTAATGCTAATCTGTCCAACAGTCTAACAAGATTTAAATATAAGTGTCCTACTTACTTTGCCTTTGACCAACCAACAACAATCTAAATGTAAAAAAATTGTAAACGTATTTGCTGTTGTGATTTGTCTTGTCAAGAAAATATGATTTGTTACATAATTATCTGTAAAAAATGTTATAATCCTAAAATAAGATATGACTTTCTTGAATGACCCTTTTGCTGTGGATCGATAGTAATGAACTGCCAAATATCTGTTCTGGCAGTTGCAGGTAACTTCTTTACAAGCCACATTGGCAGGATATATATATATATATATATATATATATATATATATATATATATATATATATATATATATATATGGTAGACGGAGTGTGTATCAGAGATGGATCCGTCATTCTAGCCAATTGGTGCTGTGATGTAGCCAAGATGACGAGGAAGGTTAATGAAACCGAAGACAGGCGGGCAAAGTTCACAGTGGCGCTGGACTCACGGAGCATGGTCTTGAGTACACACCAACATACATCCATGTACACATTAAAAGCACTAGCACACTCAGGCACTTACAGTACATGGATGATTGAGCTTGGTTTACTTTGGCAGAGGAGAAGCAGATGACATGCTGTCCTCTCTGCTGTGGGCCTTAATCATTATACTGTATAAAACTTTGCCATGCAGCCAACTCAAAGATAAATCTGAGGCTAAAATACGATAGGGAGTTTTTCTTTGTGCTGATTGTGTCAATTTCATTGTAACCTCATTTTCCCACCATCCGCCTTCTATCGGCAGCATCTGCAGGGACTTGAATTGGATTTTTGATAACAATAGAGCCTGTGGCTTTTGTTAGGTGGGAGAAACCTGGAGGGGGACAAAAAGCTTCTGAATGGAGCAAAAACTTCAGAGAGTTTAGGCTTTTTCACTGACAATAAAAGGAAATGTGGTGTTACCTAACCTCATGACCAGGAACGTCATTAGGCCTATTTTAGGGGGGCTGAAGCTACCCCAAAATGTTCCTAAGCCCCCCCTAAATAATAATAAGAACAACAATAACTATTCGATTTATCAATAACCGTATCCTCATTCATATTTAGACGCAACAAATGATATATATTCAGCTAAAAATAGCGGAAGTTAGACAGAAGTACAAAGAGTCGTGCTATCAAGATGATGCACCGCACTGTCTCGTTGCATTGGTGTGAACTGGCAGCTTTCAGAGCGTTGCAGACCGGAGCGTTGCAAGTAACTGGGGGATTAATCTCGTCTCGTCGCTACTCTTTGGTCTGAACTCGCTATGCACCCCCCCCACACACACATACACACACCGATACACACGGTATGGTGAAAGGAAGATTTATTACACCTAGTGTGATACAGAGCGAAATCGTAAGTTGTTTTTAATTACCTGCTTACCTTTAGCTAAGTTTTCTTGACGTAAAGGAAAGGGGATATTTTGGTTTGCTATGGAAAACTAAAGTCTAGCTAGAGTGAACGAGGGAAATACAAGAAATGGTTAACTTAGCAAGCTAATCACAACTCTTTATTCATTGCCAATAATATAGCCTATCTCTATAGTAGGCATATTCTAAAACAATATCAATCCCCATAGAATGTTGTTGTCACCGAAAACTAAATGTCATAGGGTCCCTGTTAATGCTATTGTACCGTTGTATCATTCAATTCATTGAGCAGATGAGATGGCTATCGGAAGATAGTTCAGCAGAGAGAAAGAGAAGCAGGAGATTGGCAGAGCAGTTGATTCTGAGGGAGCCGGCGTGATTGAGGTCAGTAGTGGTCTATAGGTTTAAGGATTGTTTTGTAACAATAAGCATTTGTTGGCAGGCCTAGGCACTATGCATAACCTAAACTAAATTATTTCATTATATGTATTATATATGCTAGCTATATTCTAACCAATTTAACTTTCTTCATTCATTGGCTGTGATAAATTAAATAAATATGTAGATGTTGCATAAATGTAGGCTAGGCTAAAGATGAGCACATGCCACATACACGTGAAAATAAAATGAAAGCAATCCTACATACAGTACATATATACAGTAATCATTACTCCTATCATTACAAATCTTTTATTCCTTCCGCCATCAGGTTATTGTATTTAGACAGTAGCAACTTTAAATAGGATCCGTATTAATATCTTACATGATAAAGTATGCAGTGATGCCTATTTTTTTCTTTTTCTTGTATTGCTATTTGTCATATTTGTTTAACTTACCAACGTATTAGCTGTCTGGCCTCTGTTTGTCTGTTTTTGGACATTTTGGATGTTGTTTCATGTGACCAATTTGCATTTCGAAGTCATGAAATTAGCATCAGGGTTTTTTTATTATCTTAAAAGGATAAGACAGAAGGAACAGAGTAGAAATGGAAGAAGAGGATATGTCTGTCACTTTTTACTTGTTAACATCTTGGTTTCTTGACTGGTTGTTGACATAAGTGGAGCTCTAATACAGTAACGAAAGAAGTGAGTGCAAAGATTTTGCAAACGCAAGTTACAAATACCCTGGGGGCTAAGCCCCCCCTGTCTTTCAATCCTAGTGACGTCCCTGCTCATGACACTAAATAGGCACTAGTGAGAACAGAAACTGAACGAACAGATGCATTGCAATGCAATGCATTTATTTTTTAAAAGAGTACTACAGCAAGAGGGATTCCGTCACATTGTTTCCCAATTTTTACACAAGAGATATTCCTGTCTTACCTGTACAGTAAAAAGTGAGAAAGAAGAGGAGGAGACCGGTGACCAGGTTCCCCAGGAAAGTGACCACTCCACAGGTGATGCCTTCAGGGACCGGGTACACGGTCTCGATGAAGAGTTCGAAGAATATTGGCACGCTGCTGTTAATGAAAATGCCCACCAGGATGCAGGAAGTGTACAGAATGGCTGTAAAAGGGAAAAATAATAGAACAACAATAAATTAGGATTAATTGGGAAATGTGATGTAATAGATCCCATCTGAGCCGCTCTTTTAAAAAGGGTGGCATACTGGACAAGTTTATGGAACAGCGGTGGTGATTTATGCCACCTTTCACAGCTTCCTATTGTACCATTTGTTCTCGGCAGCACAGATTTATGAAGAACCCTTATCTTGAAAAAACATTTCATATAGATTGCCACCCCTTAAGGTGACAATGTACCAGAAAAACCAAAATATTGTCGGTGTACAGATGGAATAAATGGCCAGTTTGCAACCAAAACAACATGTCATATCCCCCCCAACTCTACCATTGCTTTCCCCTGGTCCGCAGTGTCCCATGTTGAATTTGTCAGGTTTGAACTGTGCGTTTCTGGCTTACTTACTTACTTATGTCACGAATCTGACCATTCCGTGCAGTTTAAGGGTACTTAGAGCCATGGACACATTTTGGTCAGTACCAAGAAAGCATCAAGGTTTAATACCCAGCCCTACTTTATTGAAATTTATTGAAATTTATTCTGGTACAGGATATAAAAATGATTTCGTAAAACACATTAATTTCATGATTAAAAATTACTAACTATTCATAAATAAGTTACATAAATTACAGACAAGCTTTATAATTAATAATTAAAAACTTCTGACCGGCAAAATGCATCCAACCAAATCAAATGCACACAACTTTTTCCGGAAGCTCGTTTCATGCTTTTACCGCATGGAGTGTGAAAAAAATCTCTCTCTTTTCAGACAGGCATGTTCTAGGGTAAAGTTTTAAAGATTTACATATAACACTTAATTTTGAAGGGACCTTCCTCAAAGTCTGGCATGGAGTGTCACGAGAAGGCACTGTGACAGCAACACAATTTCAATTTGTTTCGTAATATAGTGCTGTTTGTTTAGTGTACTTGCACACTAAGCATTCCGATGCAACTCATTTCATGGACTCAACATTAAATTAAAAACAAATGATTTACTCCTTTGCCAAAATGTGCAGATGTCGGCTAGCAATAAGCTTGTCTTATTCGCTCCTCAGGTTTAATGTAGGTGAACTACTTGGTTGAATTGAAAAAATAATAATAATCCTGCATTGCAAATTTTTAATTTAAAATCATGATGTGCTGACTGTTATTCTATTTTCCACAATGAACCTTGCAGAAGTCTACTTTTGCGAAGATTTATGTAACATAGGCTTATTGCGACAAAATAAAGTATTTAATTGTCAACTGTGTGTGTGTGTGTGTGTGTGTGTGTGTGTGTGTGTGTGTGTGTGTGTGTGTGTGTGTGTGTGTGTGTGTGTGTGTGTGTGTTTTCATGTCTGCAGAGCAATCAGAAAGTGTTCAGTATGTTTGGCCAGCTCAGGATCTGGTCTCAGCTGCAGTCCTTTGGCTGGGACCTAAAGTGAAATGTGTGAATGTGTATTAGAGTGGATGTGTGATGAGATTAAGCCATCACCTCTGGAGCATCACGGCACCCTCCATCTCCCTTATCATAGCAGATTGGTCCAAATGAGCTCCCCATTAGCCTGCCCGTCCCTTTAATCACAGTGCCTCTGAGGGCCCTCGCCTGCCCGCCTGCCTGTGACGGGGAACCCAGAAACCTTCTTCCCTGCTCGTCTTTATTCAACCCTAATGAAGCACTGATATCAAACACTTAAGAGTGCTTCAAACCACTGCACTCTTCCTGTCACGTTATTGAATTAGGTTATCTGCCACCAATTCCCAGAGGGCAACAGGAGATCCCTCGAAGGAAGGGAACACGTGGTGAGCACAGCAGGAGAGGAACATGGGATGAACTGTGTTGGCCTGAAGAGAATACCCTTTTTTTTTTTTCATCTAGAAATTATATTGGGGGTCGTACTAGAATTGAAAACTCGACATTTATGCATTTAGGGATGACAATAACAATTATAGTCATTATTGATTAATCTGCAGAATATTTTCATTCAAAAATGATATTTGTATAATTCTGAATAATGTGAAGTTAAATGGATGATGGAGGATTTTAGATAGGATCACAGTAAAATACAAGAATGTCTATGCATCCCATTGACAAAATGTTTTTCGACAAACAACTGGTCTCTTGTTTACAGAAATTGCAGATTACACTGATCATTGTGTGTGTGTGTGTGTGTGTTACTGACTGTCCCATAGTGGGATAATGAGGTGCTTTGGCAGATTGTGTTGCAGTATCACACACCCCTCTTGAATGATATGCCAGGTGGATGAACAAGGTTGGAGCCTGGCTGCTACAGACTGCCAGTGTCTGGGATAAGAGGACGCAAGACAGAAAGTTAGCAGTGCCAGGGCCTGGAGAATTATGATGGATGATGATGGCTAGAATCAGTGGCTTTGAACGACATACTGGTATGCTTATTGGTTTGGCTTAGGAAAAGGCAGCTAAGTCCACTAATGTTCAAATGGGTTTATCACTGACATCTAACAATGGCTTGGTTATGGTAAATATGTACCAAATATGCATCGCAGTGTGTAAACATTTGGAAAGTAAGGCTTTATTTATCATTTTGGCTGTGTTCACCAACACTTAAAATTAAACAGTAACTACATGGATTACATGGTGACTTTAAGCTTTCAGGGTGTTTGAGGGTGTTAACATCCACACTGGGTGAACAGCGTGTGACACATGTCACTGTATACAAAGTCCCCCAAATTGTACGACAATGCAGCAGGTCAATGATCCGAAAAATACAGACAAGGTGGCCATGGAGTTTTAAAGCCCAAATAGTGAAATGTTGTTAAGCGTCCAATAGGGTTGGGCGATTAGACGAATATAATCGGCTTGGAGTACACAACAGTTATTTTTTGGGGCAGTTTTTGTCATTTTATTTTGCTAATTTAATAGTCTGCCTCAGAAGAATCAGAGATAGCCGCTGCTCTGCACAGGCAGAGAGAAACAGTGGGTAAAAACAGTATGTAGGCATATTTTCACATCTAACGCTGTGAATTCAGGGTTTGTTTCAACCAAAACAGAGTTGGTGATTTTTTGGTTGGTGAGGTTTGGGGAGTTTTATTTTGTTTCTGTCAAGTTTGAATAAAGTGTTTTTTTATAGCGAGTTAACAATAGAATTAAGGTGGTCTTAGTTCCATGAGAGAGAAACTTGGATTCAGAATGTGTACTGTGGTATTCTTTTTTCTATTTTTTTCTTTTCTTGACATTTTGTGAGTTAATTTAGTATATTTATTTAACTAAAAAAGCTAAGAGAGCTTGTTGAACGTAGCAAACTTGCCGTTGATGCCTTGATGTCTGTGGGTTGTAGACTTCAGACAGTTATAGACTGCAAATTATTTTTTACTACATTAAGGGTGGAGAGTTTAACCACAAATGGTGACAAACACTAAAATTGTGTAAACTTCACACAAGTGTGTGTGTGTGTGTGTGTGTGTGTGTGTGTGTGTGTGTGTGTGTGTGTGTGTGTGTGTGTGCGCAAATCCAACAGGTTGAAATACAGAGCCAACACAACAGTGTTTCACTGTACAAATGCATACACAATGGACTGTATAAACTAAGCTTTAAAACATAGAAAACACACCTGTGGTCTGGTCTTCAACAAATCCACAGAATACTTCAGAGTGGATTGTCCTTTATTTGGCTAATCAACCTGAGAAAGACCCCTGAACTGCCTACTGAATTCATTTTGGCTCTGGGTTGTATCAGAGTGTCCCAGCTGCGCTGCCTGTATGCAATGTCACCTTGACAGTGATGTGCTGTGGACCTACCTGCAGTGGAGGGGGGGGGGGGGGGGGGGGGGGGGGCGGGGGGGGGGGGGGGGGGGGAAAAGAAGGGGGGGGGGGGGGGGGGAGGGGGAGGAGGGGGGGTGGCGCGCGCGCGGGCGGGGGGGGGGGGGGGGGGGGGGGGGGAAAAAAAAAAAAAAATTTTTTTGGGGGGGTTTTTTTTTTATTTTATTAAAGAAAAAAAGAAAAAAAAAGGGGGAGTGACCAAAAAACAAAAAAAAAAAAAAAAAAAAAATGTGGGAGGGGAAGGGGGTGTGGGTTGAGTTGTTGGGGGTGCTCTTTGTTTGATGGGTTGTGTTTTTTTTTTGTTTTGGGTGGGGTGGTGTGTTGTTTTTTTTTTTTTTTTTTTTGTTGTGTGTTTTTTGGTGGTTTGTTTTTTTGTTTTTTTTTTTTTTTTTTTGTGTGGTTGTGTGTTTTTTGTTTTTGTGTGAGGAGAGGAGCAACCCCCCCACTGAGTGGTTTTTTTGGTGGGGGGGCCCCGCGGTCGTGGTGTGCTGGGTTTTTTTTTGTGTTTAGGGGGGGGGCCCCCCCCCCCCCCCCCCCCCCTGTGTGTGTCGGTGTGTTGTTTTTTTTCTTTTTTCCTTCTTTTTCTCCCCTTTCTTCTCCTTTTTCTTTTTTTTTTTTTCTCTTTTTTTTTTAAAAAAATATATTAATTGATGAAGCTTCAGAAGCCTGTAGCAAAGAAAGACACTAATTACTCTTGTTTTGTTGCTCAGACAAGATGCTTGAGAAAAGAGGGATGAATGAACTTAATGGAAGCATAAAAACAAGTGGAAATGGCTGATTAGTTCAGCTAGGTTGTGAAGTTCTGTCAGTATGCTGAGGGCCAGCGGATGAGGGAAATCATCCTTTTGGACAGATAATGAGAACATTTTCACTCAGAACGTTCCGCCTTGGCATTTTTAGACAAGCTCAGTGTCTCCTGGGATTTCATGAGCTGCACAGTCAGTCACAGTCTCAATACACTGCCCCCATGTTCACAGGACATCGGTCTGAATTCCTACCAACTCCAGATCACTGTGAGAGAATTTAGAGCAGGCTAAAGGGTAACTTGGGATAACATAATGAATGTTGTTGGCTTTTTCTAGTAAACAGATCTAAAGGTGTCATATTTCTGTTTAAAAGAATGAGCTGGTTGCACTGAAGAAGACTAGTCTAATTAGAGGGCCAAGCGCTTGCCACTACACACAAACATGTTTGATTTCTTTGCCCACAGCTACACAACTCAAATCTGCATCACCCATCTGCCACTGACTGGCTCAACCCTTCAACTACCCCCTGTGCCAGAGAGGCATGAAATCCTCAGCCTTCACCCAGCCAACCCTCATCTCTTTGCGGAGAGGATCACTAGTTACTTCTCTGCATCAATTCCAATCTGATCCTCTAAGCAGGACCACCATAAGTAGCTTATTTCCTACACTAACTGATGGTCCCTGAATCCACTTGATAAAGCGCTTGGTCACTAATTGGCAAGTTGCATGACAAGTCTGATTTTAACAACTACAACTGAAGACAGTTTGTTTGAAAACCACTGGCTTACAGTTGACTAATAGCAATATAAATATCCTATCATCATGTTTTTAAAGGTTAAGGTCAGCTATATTTTATATATTGTGTTTTTCTTACTGTCAACAAAATTCTACGAACACCAAACCCAACAGCCAATGCCTCTAGTAATGCTTGTGTAATCAAAGCCTGGTGTATATCGTATTCCTCTGAAGTAATTAAAAGAGTTACTGTTTTAGTAAGAAGTGTTAAAAACTACAGTGACACTGACTAATACACCTAACAATTGAATGTGTTCTTTAATTTATAATATTTTGTTATAATAAAGAAGTATTTGGCATTCTGTGTCCATTCAAGTTTTTCGCCACGTCCCACGAGCTGGGTTAGGACAGTAACGAAGTCGGAAAGTATTAAAACACCTAACATCCACCTGGATTTGGTGTTCCAGAAGAATCCAGAGGAAAACACTAAAGGTTTGCATGCCTCCATTACTGTAATTCAGAGCTGTGTCACACTACTCATTGAGCAAAGAGTGTCATGTCATCTCATGAGGTATGGTAGAATTAAAAGTCTATCTTTTACACTGCTCTAACAGGATTTATTGACCATAAAGATAGCATCATTTAAGTCATGTAGAATCAGATTACATTTTCTGCTCTCGCAGTGCCTGCGGGGAATGATGAAATATCATCTCCAGTATGATAATATATATTGAGCCTGTCTACGTTTTTAGTGAGGGACATGCAGCAAATAACCAAATAGACGTAGACGGTATAATATGATGACCAGCATGCAATCACAGATTGTCCCTGTTTGCAGGAAAAACAAATTAGGCAGTGGCGGATACTCATTTGTGTTTGCGCCATCTCATCTCATTAACCTGGAGTATTGTCTGGCTCAGACCTTATGAAGGAGAATAACCTGGTTATAATATCTGCCACCTCCTCCCTCCCCACCACCCCCCCTCTTTTCCTGGGGCTTGTAATTGGAAGATAAAAAAGGGACGCTTGTTAGTTATTATTTTCATCCTCCTTAATCTGTGACGAAAAGCGTACAGTGTGCGACTGTCGTCCAACCAGCTTCTGTCTGAGCCACACAAATTAACAGCGCACAGATTGTTTTCAAATGCCACACCTTGGAGCATCCACCACTAATTGAACCTGCTGCATGAAGCTCCCTGCCATTCAACTGTCCACCAGCAAGACACAGAAATATAATGTTTGCAAGCAGCCAGTGTTTTTTTTTGTGGCAAATGGCAAGTGCTCATCCCCGAAAACATTTAGCTTTTCTGGAGTATAGGCCACTTAAAATGTGAAACTGCAACACCTGCAGCACAAAAAGCATTTAAAGGGGGCCATTTTCTGCCTCCTGTGGCAGTACTGTGGCAGTACTGTGCTAGCTAGAGGGAGAGGGACAGCTAGTGGCACATAATAAGTCACATCTTGACGTTAACATCTTAAAAGGCTACTAGCGGGTGAGACAAGGGACCAAGACTGCTATCTACTCAGTTCATTACCACAAGCTTTCCTGGGAAAGTATCTAATGATTCCATATTGCAGAAAGTTGTTGAAAAAGAAGGAAAAAGCAGAAAGAGGCAGTATTTAGTTATAAGAGAGTAAGAAGAGTAAGAAGAAACTAAATATACTGTTGAATTTCTTCAGTTGCTGCCGTTTAAAAAAAATATCTCTAATCAAAGGCAGAGACTAAGACAAGTTCATAACCATACCTTACCAACCACCTTTAGTACATTTCAACATTTATAAATGAGAGCAGATGACATATGGCCAATTGTTAAAGCAGAATTTCATTTAACTATCAGCTGTTGCACAAAAGAGAGACTAATCAATCCCTCCAGCGGCTCAGAGTATATGTAATCAACACCAATAATTCAACAGCTCTGTTTACATACACTTTCATCTCGTGCTGCAAACAGCTTCATTGATTAACAGTGGGAGTTATGGGCTCATTTCCCTGATTACAGCTTTAAGAAAACAGTGGGCCTGCCTGGAAATGCTGATTGGGCCTCAGTCTGCGATAAACATATATCGGTCGGAGCAGGAATGAATCTCTTGCTTTTGCAGACTCCACACTTTGTTTTTGCGGTGTGGCTCCCTATCCATCAATGGAGGTGAAGTGGCTGTTGCATTAGCATCTATACCCCTCGCTCTATCACCGTGTCACTGGATCAGATCATATATTAAAAGAGAGTAGATGAGCAGACCCCCTCCTTCACCTCAATTTAACCCTCAACTGTCCTTTATATGAGATTAAATAGTTATTAATAATGTTATAAACAACACAGATTTCCTAGAGTCAGGGGGATGTACTGAAGTACAACATGTACCAGGGACCAGAGCTATTCCACTGTGAGGAAAATACAAAGGCACAAGTTTCTAATCTTGTTTGTGAGGTAGCAGAGGCACAGCGAAGGCTATTAAACAAAAACATGGATTGATTTTTTAAATGCTTTATCAATTAAAGGACACTTCTTTCACAACAGTTTTTTTGTGTTATGTTGCAACAGAATAGGGCCACAACTATCAATTATTTTCATTGTCGATTGTTCTGTGGATTATTTTCTCAATGAATCAATTAGTTGTTTAATCTATAAAATGGTGAAAAATGTCGATCCGTGTTTCCCTAGGCCCAAGGCAACATCCTCAAATGTGTTGTTTTGAAGAGGAATGAAGAAACTAGAAATGATTTACATTTAAAAAGCTAGAATCAGTGAATTTTTACTTCAAACTAGGGCTGGACGATTAATCGAAAATGAATCGACATCGAAATTCTGATGCCGTTATCGACGTATTTTTCCCATGACGATAATTTTGATAATTTATTCCTGTTGATAGGCCTACTTTCTCCTTAAAAAACATTCTACCGCGTGTGTAGTCACGTGACTTCGCCCGGACCAGTCAGCCGCGTGGAAAGCATAATGGAGGATTACTCAAACAAGAGTCTGAGTCAACTGAGCAACTTGTGTCTGTCGTCTGGAAACATTTTGGCTTCAAAAAAAGATGATTTAGAACAACATGATTAATAATCGTTCATTTATCGTTATCGAGGTAGAAGGTGCAATTAATCGTGATTTGGATTTTAGGTCATATCGTGCAGCCCTAACTCAAACCAATTAATCGATTATCAAAATAGTTGGCGATTAATTTAATCATCATCTTTGCAGCTCAACACCAGATGTACATTCATGCCTGCAACAGATGGTTTTGACAGTGTGTCAACTGCCCTGTTTGTATTAAAGTTGCAGAGGAGTTGTAAAAGAAAAAGACGTGTGTTATCTCCATGTTCACATGCCATTTTGCTTTTTTGTATTTAACTATGCAACCAATTTTAAAGTTGAAAACATATTTATTTTAGTTAGTTCATCTACTTTACCTTCATCTAAAATCGTGGTTCCTAACTTTTTTGGCTTATGGTTCTTTAAAACGAAACAATGTCTGTGTCTGTGAGCTGTGAACAGTTCAATTGAAGGGTGATGCTTCTGTCTCATAGTGTTTGAATGTGAACCATTCTTACATATGCAAGGTGTAAAACTATTCAGTATTTTTAAAAGAATAGTGTTCTTATTTCTTTTCCATTAATCATCTCTTGCCTCAGATTTATCTTGGAACCCTTTTGCAGGTCCTGATCCCCAGCTCGGAAAGCACTTAGCATTTGCTAGATCAAATCCTTTTTTTTTATTTTTAACATTTAGATAGTAAAATGAAGTGCTCTACACACTTTTTCCACAGATTTTCACACGTTTTTAACTGTCCTAAATATTGTGGTGACTGCGTGTCTGGTATTCTGACCATTGGTAAGATTCAGCTGCAAAGAAGTTCTGCAAATGTAAATAACGGGCTGCAGTAAATGCTTATTTTCTAATTTGATGTCTCACCGGGTCCATTGAGTTGTCACTGAGCTGGGCAGTATTAGCCTGATAATCAAATGAAATTTCCATTTTGTTTTCACTTACATTGAAAAAAATATGAGATGATGGAGGCAATTTAGAAGTCTAGAACCAGGTAAGAGTGTCACTTTTCAAAGTCCCTTTAAACCATATTCAACAGCTACACAATGAGAAAGCCCAAGAGAACATGGATGAGAAGGCTGCATATAGGTTACCCAGGTCAATGGAGTTTGTTTGTGGGAGATGTTAATTAACAAGCTCATTATACTGTAGCGAGGATCTGAATCACATGAGTGGTCTAGATATGCATGTTATAGTAGTCTGGACTTGTTTGCACAATCATACCTTAATATTTGTATTTGACTATAAATCCATATTCAGTGATCCCGGCATGTGACAGTTAGTTACACAAAAAACAGCTAGGTATACAGTAGCTTACCTGGCCATTGCCACTCCAAACACACATCCACCAACAATCGACCAGAAACCAATCCAGCCTGCGTCCACCTGTGTTAGAAAAGAACAGGATATCATGGGGAGGAGAAGGAGAAGAGAAGGTTATTCAGTGTTCAACATGCAGTCTGTGACTGTGAGGACAGAGCTAGACAGAGAGCAGGCACTAAGTGTCTGAAGTCTGTCAAGGCCTGTCAGTCAGTGCGTCTGGAAAATTGCCATGCAGCAGTGCTATTACAGCAGGTGTGTGAGTTTGTGTGTATGTGAGATTGTTGTCCTTACTTATTTACACGGATAAAGGCCAACGCATACACTTGGCCTTAGAGTCAAGAGAAAGGACGTTATGGCCAAGATACTGCAGCAGAATAAATATGAGGTAAGTGTAGCACGTGCACACACTCACACAAAACCAATCAGTGTGTGGCATCAAGGCGAGAATGTCTCCGCGTGCCAATGAAGGTGTTTGGTTCCCATCAATCTCCCCAAGGCAATAACTCACATTCAACCAAATCCAACCAGATGGAGTATGAGACAGCAAGGAGCAGAATCTTAAGTAGGATCTGATGCTTTTTGCTTAATCATACTCTGCATCGACCTGTCATGAAAGTCTATAATGAAGAAAAGTGGAGTATCAAAGTTATTAAACTTAAAATATCTTCTGGCTTAGTAAGTGATGAATGTCAAAATGTCATAATATTTTCTGTAAGAGCCTTATGTAAAACGCTTGTTTGCATGGCCCGAGGCAGCTTGGTGAGATGAACTGCACTGCACCGAAAATAGAAGACGAAGATCAAAATATTTGATTCACAAACATTTTCAAACACCCACAAACCCATGGCACCTATGACTGCTGCTTATCATCTATGTAGGCTGTGCAGCACCAGGGTTTCTAAGGCGTATAATGTCACATCAGTTTGTACACCAATTTAGAAAGCTAAACACAAATTGCTTGCCAAGCCATTTCAATTCTGAGATGCAAATAACTGTGTTTTATGTGCGGGTGGTGAGTTAATAAACTGCAGTATTCTTAGTACCTTGGAACCCTAAAAAGGCCAGGTTTGAAGCTTAATCATGTCTGCTGTATTGCGATTGTGTCAATAAGCTGGAGATGACTGGTGTTAGGGTAGGAAAAGACAGGATTCAAGGCTCTTGACACATTAACATGTTTGTTTTCACTAATTCTGTCTTTCAATCTCTTGTTATAAGCCATTTTAAGCCAATAATGAAGAACCTTATCCTTAGCTTTGGTTCTACATGCTATTCCTACACCAACACCCTTCATGTAATCCCAGAAAATCCACAAAACAGACTTTAATAGCAAGGAAGTGTTCCATTTGAAGACAGACCATGCATGCTGATTAATGTTATACAGTGATCCAGAAATTCTCAAGTGATTTTATAAGGGAATACAAAACAGCAATCAAACCAAAAGAAGCAAGACACATTAGAGAACCCTTGTAGTTCTGTGAATTCTATATGGCAACTCTCTTTTAAGGAAACAATTGAACACAGTGAGGCACCTGTTTCCTGAGTCATACTCGTTATGGTGATGCTAAAGCTCTATGCTGGCTGCTTCTGTCTGCAGGTCTGGCACATTTCCAACAGCAGAGCTCGCTCAGCAGACATTCAAACTGCTTTAACTAGATCCTAAACTAGCCCAGTTGCAAACCAAGAATATTCCACCTTTGCCTGTGTCTGACCATTTATTCTTTCACCATCCTATTGTCTTTTAATGGCTCTTGTCCTGGTCTCACCCCCACTCCCACATCCTACTTATCACAAACACAGTGGAGAGTATGCTGTCAAAATAGTATAACTGCAGACTGACTGAATTTGAGAATAATGCACAATCCCACGCACAAAATTGAAACAAGGATGGCAACGCAACCACTAAGATGTGATTCTGTCAAAAAAACAAACAGAGCAGCAACCACTCCACAGGGCTGAAGTCAGTGTGGAAAAGGGAGAGGCAGTACTTTTAATGGCTGCTATGCTCCACTAAACTCTTTTACGTCCGGCAGCAACCCTCTCAGCAACTCCAAAGGGGTATATCCACCTGGCAGAGAAGCATAGCCTTGGACTTGTAGGTGCCGTTTCTCATCTGAATGAGTTTATACTCCGCTAGAAGCCACCCGGTGTGCGCTAGACGCCAAAAAAACTAAATCATCGGCAAAAAGCAGAAATGCAAATCTGAAGTCATTACCTGTACACTCTCCACTCCTCTGCTTTATCTAGAGATTATTTATAGGAAAATCAAAAACAGAATTGACAAAAAGGTACAAACCCTGTGGACTTCAATAATCAGCTGATTGATTTTCTGCCAAGAATATGCACACAGCTCTCACTCATGTAGATTGGATAAAACTGGGAAAACTCTTTTAAACCCCTCCAGTATTTGAGCTAGTAAAAGCTGGTACACTGTTCCAAAGCCAAGATAAAATTTCACATTGCTCTGAATCTTAGGTTTGACCATCACTGGTACTGTCCCCGACCTCTGCTTCAAGAGGGAAACTTGGATTCCCTGTTCTAGGGCTGCAACTAACGATTATTTTCATGGTCGATTAATCCATTGATTATTTTCTTGATCAAATACTTATTTCGTTTTGTCTATAAATTGTCAGAAAACTGTGAAAAATCTGAGTCCAGAAAGTTCCCAAAGCCCAAGATGACGTCCTTAAATGTCTTCTTTTGTCCACAACTCAAAAGATATTCAGGTAACTGCCATAGAAGAGTAAAGAAACTAGAAAATATTCACATTTAAGAAGATGGAATCAGAGAATTTGGACTTTTCTTTCTTAAAAAAATTACTCAAACCGACTAATTGATTATCAAAATAGTTGAAAAAATAATTTCATATTTGACAACTAATCAATTAATCGATTAGTCTTTGCGGCTCTACCCTGTTCCAGGCAAGGACAATCCTTTAAAATACTATGTCAACATGAAGTAAAAAAAAAGTGTCCCCCAAGGTGCTTGAATCTGTATACTATACCACCCTCGTCTTTCCTCACCTCATACCAGCCAGCTGATCCTTGCGTGCCTCTGCCCCATTGTCTTTCATTTACTAAAACAATCATTGCAAGTACTGTAAGTGAACACCCCAGGTGGCTTGGTCCTGGGACAGTGATTGTCATCTGCAGGGCATGTTTCTTTTGCCATCATGATGTCATTAAGGACATTATACTACTACAATAGTTTGAAGACCCTGTGCTGAGGAATGGGCACAAGTTTGTTTTTCCAATCCAATCTTAGAAAGTAGGCAGCAACATTTGTCCCATTCGATGACAACTGCTCCTGCTGCTCTACAGCAGCCATGGTTAACTCTTGATCAGACCGCATGACTAGCTGTGAAAACAGATGACAGAAGCGTCTATATTATAGGACAGGAACCCTGAAGAAATAGCTGAAAGAAAAGAAGCTGACATAGATCAGTGTGCAGATAAGAGATGAAACAAGATCTGGGGGATAATTGAGTGCATGAAACCGAGGTTAAGCAAAGTTGTCAAATGTATGCACTTTAGAAAACTGAAAACAACATTTGACATCTAGAATACAGAAGTCATTATTGGATATGGTGTAAGTATGAGAGCATGCAGCACCAGACCTGCTGCCCTGAGAGGGAGAAGAGATGGACAGGAAAGGGAGAGAAAGAAAGAGACCTCCAAAAAGTAGGCAGAAATGTGCTACTAGGCAGACAGTGGAAATAAACTACGATGGCTGAAAGTTGGCACGTAGGTGGGATGCATTACATCAGATCCCAATGTGCAAAAATGAAGGGAGTGCGACAGGATGCAAGTGGTGCACTTAGGTGAAAAATGAGCATACTCGCATCCTGCTCATTCAGAGCAGGATCTGGTCTGCATAGATAGCACTAACTGGAGGTACACTTTGTACCATAACAGGCTGACACAGGCTACACACACAGAATAGCAATAGCAGCAGTACAATGTAGCAGGTATCAGCAAAAGAAAGGAGTACCAAGGTATACACATCTGTTTGTGAGTACACCTGCATGTAACCACCCATTTGCACCTAAATTAAGAAATTATAGGAAAGCATGAGGACGTTAATAGAAAAGTATGAAATGGCTATTTTGCTATCAATTGTAACTCGGGCCGAGGCTCTTATTGCACACTTTTAATCACCAGAGAAACAGTCAGACTCAGTAACTTTTGTGTTCAAAATGTGTTAAAATGAAAATGCATGGGAGTGTAGGGATAGAAAGAGAAAAACGGTCTATATATACACATCACATCTTGTGTTTGTATGAAATGCTCATTTCTCTCCCTTAACATCTTTCTGTGCTGTGTTTGAATCGGACTGAATCAACAAAGCTTACAACACATAGGAAACCAGGATGAGTTAAAGCTGGGAGTTGGGTCTGCGGGCTTATAGTGAGATTAAACAAAAAGAAGATGCAGTATTTGCTTTTCCTCTGTTCAACTTGACTTTAAGAACAAACATCTCTATGTATGAAGAACAAGGACATCTTTCAGAAATCTTCTGCTGCATTAAGTACTCCTCCACCTCACCATGTTTAGATGCACATCTAACCTGTTTCATTTATTTTTTGAGCTCAAAGTTTTGCACCCAAGGGATATGCTGTAACATAGCTCACCTCATTGCAACACACTTTTATTCTTAACAATCTTTTTATCTTCTTAACGAGAAGGATAAAAGAAATATGGAAGAGAGATAAAAAAAAAATCTTTTGACAACAAATAATGAAATCTAAGAACAGTTTGGTATGCGCTCTGCTACCTCTTCACTGAGGTATAAAGATAGATGTATGATGAGAAGTTTCTCACTCTGTCGCTGTGTGATCTCCTCTCCAGCAGCACCTGTCTGATTATAACCTTGAAAAGATTTTCCCTTTGTCTTTTGACATACTGCTGTGTCGAGACCTGGAAGATGCAAACTATGCAGAGCTTTTTCTCTAACCTGCACCACACTCCCAGCCCAACTCAACGTGTCTTTGTCTTTGGTCTGTCTCACACTGAAGATGGCGAGCATGAATGCAAATGGTAAATTCCAACTCATTGGGCTCTTTGCAAAAGATGGACAGAAGGTCTGAGTAGGTTCAATGAGTAGAAAACAGAAAGAGAGTTTTCCTCCTTCCTTCTGAGCGAGTTAATAAACTACTGCAGTAAAGTTCAGCTGTCTGGAGGCCTTTCTACACCGAAATGCACTTCTCATGTTAGTACAGAAGCCTTGGGGTTAATTATCCCTCAACATCTCCAGTATTTCAGATCTGCTTTAAAATACAATGCATGCCTTCTATGCATTGACGTTAAAGAGCAATACCTGGACAGGCATCTTTCTAAGGAGACATTACAAGTTTCTGAAGTATTTGAAGATGCAACAACGAGACTGAAGAGAAACCTTTCCAGCTAATCATCCCGCCATTCATCTAAGTGGGCTACAGATGTAGAAAGCTTTGCAAAATGCCAATGCTGGCACAGTGGAGGTTTTTTTTTTTTGTTTTGAAAAAAAATAAACCTGGTAAATGGAATGGCAAGCCTCTATGTCTCTTTCATACTCAATGCAACTTATCCCCCTAAACAGGGATCAGGATGACAACTAGAGAATAAGTTCTCAGCCCTAGTCTTGTGTGTGTGTGTGTGTGTGTGTGTGGTGTGTGTGGTGTGTGTGTGTGTGTGTGTGGTGTGTGTGGTGTGTGTGTGTGTGTGTGTGTGGTGTGTGTGGTGTGTGTGTGTGTGTGTGTGTGTGTGTGTGTGTGTGTGTGTGTGTGTGTGTGTGTGTGTGTGTGTGTGTTGCCTACCTGGCTGACTTTGGCTGGTGTAAGTACCATGTCGAGAACTCCTGCCCAGCCAGCAATCACTCCTGTGGGGACTGCATAGGCCAGTGCAATCATCAGGAACCGCAGGTTACTAAAGGGGGCAATTTGGAGAGTCAAGATTGCACATTGAACCTTTATTAAAAATGTAAAAAGCTAATTGTTTGTGTACTGATTCTCCTCAAAATGTGAATATGGGTGACTCATTTGACCAGGTGTGTCTACACAAAACTAGATGCATAATGTGTCCTGATGTCCTAAATAATATGCTGGACATAAAGTTCTGTGAAAAGACAGCGGGTTGTTGTTTTGTTTCCCTCTGCTTTATTTATTAACTATACCCATGTATGTTCTTTGAAAATAGACTGTTAAGAATATGTCGCTGTTCTCTGGGTAAAAGGTTTCTTTACTGCTCAAATAGCCCAATCAATTTTCATGGGGACCAATATATAATTCACAGCACATCAATGATTATTTAACAAGTTTCTTCAATTCAACATGCAGTATTTTGCTCATATTAAAAACTAAATAGACAGATCTCCATTCTGTTTTCCCTCTTTCAATCATTCCAACATACAGTATTTTCAACACTGCTGTTAAAATCTCCCATTATAACAAAGGGGGAAACATTCTGATATTTATAGATGTGTGTCTAAGACTCCTCGCCTGCACAGGTGATGTTTGGCAGTTGATTCTAATCCAGAGGATACCCTCCACAGAGTCATAAAGGATTTCATAGTTACAACCCAAAAACCAAAATGTCCTCCAGGTACAACCTACATAAGGGAATGTCTCCCTTCCCTTTTGTTCACTGGTGTTTGGAGGCCTGCCATCAGCTCCAGGTCTCTTTACTAGCCCACAGTATACTGTCACTTTACACATGCACGCATGGACTCTTCAGAAGAGGTAATTATCTTCTCTCGAGTTTCTGTGCGGGAAAGTCGCCGGACCACACAATCTTCTGAACATAGCCATACTGAGAGAGTTGTGTTGATGTGGAGCGGATATTCTTAATTAGCTTTGTAGCAACTCATTTGACAATGGCTTGAATGTAACGGACGTTCATTAATATCAAAAAGTTACGCACTAAAGCTTTGAAGCGAGAGAATGTTTGGCATGATAAATTATTGATTATAAAACTGTAGCACACTACTTTTCTGTCCATTGATCAATTGATAAATCATCTTATCTCTTCAACTCTAGCGAAGTTGTATTGACAAATGACAGCTGCTTATCAAGTCATCAACTGAAATCAAACTGTACAAACAAGCGATAGAGACAAGCATCATCTGCAAGCTGTGATGAGTGGCTTTAGGCTACAAATATTTCGCTGCAGGGTCTGATACGAGTTGTTTGCTAATATCTCATCAGCTCAGTGTACTGTGATCATCAGGGGAAAAAGGAAGATACCTCCATATGCTTAGTTATGTATGCATATGCAGTCTAAACACACAAAGCTCACCTTTTTAGGGTATATGGCACCCCTCCAATCACATGCAACCCAATTCCAATCACTTGGAACACCCACACTTATCACCTTCGACCCAATGAGGTGGCATGCTGATTTAAAATCACTGCCACCTCCTCAACCCCAGCAATATTATTAGAATCATCAAATCGGCATCTGACAAATAAGGCAATGCTGGCAGAGCAGGCAGCAGATTCATAGATTGTTTTCTTTTCCTGCTCTCCTCTTTTCTGTTGATGGAGACTGTTTAACTCCAGCATTTATTCTCCCTCCGCCTCGTTCATTATAATGCAGGCAGCATCCTGAGCGGTATCATGAGGGGACATCTGGACAACACCTTGGGCCTCCTGCATCCCTACTATGACTTCAAACACTCAGCACACAGACAGATACCGTTCACACACGCTTTAAGTTAGTCTTTCAGTTGCAAACTATGGGGAACTTGTCACAAGACACAACCTGTACAGCAAAATCTCTGTTGCTGTAAACATGCACACCCTTTTCCCTTTCCTGACACTGGGGCCCTTCAGACAATTAATCCCTTTTATTCACAGAATGCTTTGGCTCCACAGAAAAACAAACACAGCCTGTCTCCCTGCTGCAGGCCTGTCTTGTCCTAAGCAGTATGAAGCTACTTGGCTTTGAGGAGAGTATGGAGGGACAGTCATAAAAAAGCCCTATGATTGCACACCCTCAGTGCTTTCATCCCAGCACCCTTTTCATTAACCTTGCCCTTGCCGTAACAGCAGGAAATCAATATCCATGCACCTTTTGCCTCGTCCGGGAGCTTATTTAGATAACTAAATGTGAGCAAGCAGACACTAACTACTTCGTAAGACAGGAGACTTTTTCTTTCCTTTCCTGCTGGTGATGAAATATTTCCGAAGAAGTCTCAAAGCTGGCGGCATCATCAGCTAAGTGCCATTTGTCCTTGGCAGACCCAGATAGAGATCAATGCATCAAGGTGACAACTTTCAAAGCTAAAGTGAGTATGGCTCACTTTAGACTGGGGGTGGGAGGGATCATCAATACTCAGGCTTTGGGCTGTTTAGTATTCCCTCACACTGTGATCAGAATACAATGATAACTTTACACCTTGTGCAGTGACATTCAAGGCTTCCAATTAGACTGCTGCTGTGGAAGCAGATGTGAACAGCTGGAAGCACTCATCAAGCTGAAAATCATTAACCAATGCTCAGACCCTGACAGGCTAAATGGATGAACAGATCCATCAATGGATATCTATCAGGCAAACTTACTGACTAGTGGGCTACCACATGCAGCTTAGCATTTTGTCAGCTTCTACATACAAACCGACCCGGTTCGGTATCACGGCTGATACTGACCTTATTAAACAGATCAGGTATAACAAATATCTGATTCCTTAGCTAATAGATGTTCCACTTTTCTCACTGGCTAACCAGTAACTCTGATGTTATGCACTGTGCATGAATCATACAGTGGATTTATGATGGCATTTTAATATAAAAATATTAATTTGTGGCTCTTTACAGTTGCATTCCTTTTTACTAAAGTGTTTTTTGTCTACCATCTGTATGAGTACACATGAAGACAAAGACTCAAAAGTCAATTTTCCTGCTCCATGTCCAGTCCCTGCAGGAAAATTCTAAGGCTTGATGCTGCTGGAACGAGATACAACACGTTGGCCAAACAGGTCACTGGAAGGCTGCCTATCACAAATGGAACAGAAACCCTCTCGGCTGGACGGCCTAGTTAAGTTGGCCAGTCTGCGTGTGCCTGTGTGTGTGTGTCTTTGTAACTATGCATTAGGTTGATATCAGCTTGGTCCCTGTCATCTATCTGAGGGAGCTCTTACAGGGAGTTGAGCATCTCTGTGCTGGTCAGCATGGCACAGTAGTGAAGCTATTTTGTACAGCAAGGGACCAAGTATAGCCAACAAAGCTAGGCCAACTCCCTGGCTACCGTTGCCCAGCTTTTCCTCTCCCTTCTCCAACCCTTTAATCCCTGGCCACTGCCACAGGCATCATTCCTCCACAAGCTAGGCAAAAGGCAAATCACTCGCTCCTCGGGCAATATGGTGTTTCCTCATGGCCTGGAGGATAAATATTGCCTTGGTGGAAAGTGAGGTGGGGTGTAGTGATGGGGGTGTTGCAGTGTGATTGAATCATCTTAACTCTTCCCTTATGCCTTTCCCTGGGAGGAAAACAAAACAAAAAGGTGACATCAATAAGTGCATTCAGCTATTGAGATTCAGGACCTTGTCATAATAGACCATCTCTCCCCTATCCACATGCATCAGTGGTGTCTTTGGAATACATTGACCACGGACCCTGATGGTACAGATGCAGAGGATGATGTAGTTTTCAAAAGCAACCAGTTTATTATATCTTAGTAATTAATCTAGAGGGAAAGCTGGGGTTTCTTTGATAACAACCCAAGCAGATGGTGAGTGGCAGACCCCTTCATTAAGATTCCAAATCCTTCTCCAGAGCAAGACTCTGTCACTTTAACTTTCCAAGAAGTGCGCAACGCATCAGCAAATAAGAAACCAAAATAGACATAATAGATTTGTAGACACAGCAGTTAGAGAGCATTGAAGATGCCGCAGAAATATGCTCTTGACCGCTTTCTTATGAAGTTGTAAAACATAACAGCACCTGAAACTAATGCTAATCAAGCTGCAGTACTGAAGTTTCACTTGCTTTACACGTCTTGACCCAAGTTGAATCAAGGACACATCAAGTTAGGCATACTCAATAATGTACTGAAACAAGGGGTGTGGTGTTTTTTTGTGTGTGTGTGTGTGTGTGTGTGTGTGTGTGTGTGTGTGTGTGTGTGTGTGTGTGTGTGTGTGTGTGTGTGTGTGTGTGTGTGTGTGTGTTTTACCTAAGAAGTCTGCAGATGCTGCTCCTGTAACTGAGTCTCTGGCTTGCAGCGGCCACACTGGGAGGCATCGGTGGCCGTGATGGGAAATACAGCAGGACGGCCGCAAAAAGCACAGCAATTGCAGCCAACTCTGCTCGAGCACAGCGACACAGATAAAAGAGAAATACTGTACATGTTATTTCATAGATGAGGAAGTCAGATTATTTTGACATTTTAAAAAAGGTCGCTGTGACATCTTAAAAAGTTCTCTGAAATCATACCTGGAATGAACATAATGGCCGACTAGACAAGGCTATAGACTCTTGGAGAAGCAACACATTTATACGGATAGGTTTTTTTTTAGCTCCATTGCTCTTTCTTGACATCAAATATGGATCGACTAGCAGCTGCACATTTCTCCTTGACAGAGTTGCATTCCCACTCACATTGATCTGTCGTTTGGATTTTGACCTCCAAAACTTTTGGTTCACAAAAGGTGTCTGCTTTGTCCTTTAAAAATGAATAACAATACTACCTTAGGTTAAACAAAAGCTGCAGCCTCAATCTATTACAGCACGCTCGTTTCTCTTTTCAGCGTGCTTTTAATTTTCTGAATCAGTTAAGCATAACAGTCCCAGCAATCTATTTTTTAGAGGGGCGGTTATGAACATTATAATTGGTTTTTTTTGGTGTTCCTGTAAAATTCTTGGCTTCCCCATCGCCTGATTGTATTTGTGTCCCTTGACGGGGCTGACATGATGTCAAAATGATGTGCTATCGATCCTCCACGCCCTCAGAGGTTTTTCGCTTGCTGTTAGTACCTGCATACATAACCAGCTGGATTCTGTCCCGGATGGAGCTGTCGGAAACTGCTGCTACCATCGTGGCTGCTGCCTGGGTGTTGTTGGGGGCTGGCACAACCAGAGGTCCTATTACAAACGAAGCAGCGCTTCCCAGGTAGGAGAAGAGTGAGGCCACTGCAGTTGCGGTGGCTCTCTGGTCAGGGGCGAACCATGTGGTGGAGAGGAAGGGGCCAGCGCTCATTATGGTTGGGCCGGCTAAACCGTTCAGAAACTGACCTACGTGTATCAACCTATGACAGAAACAGGAAGAGAAAATAGCTTCAATTCTTCACTAATAACATCACACAAATAAAAAACAGAATCACGCATGACACTGTGATAAAGGGGTGTGTTAGACATCTGTGCTGCACTTTGTTCTGAACAGCAAATATCAAGAAATATAATCTTGTGATGAGTGTGAGGTTCAAAATCTTTTAAAGAAATAATTTTACCACAGCATAGTGACTAACTCATGTAAAAGAATAACAATAAGGCTAATATATGCTAACGGTGAGACCAGGCACTGAAGTTGTGTAAGTGTATCTGGCTAACAGCTAGCCAGAAGTGACAAATCCAGTTTTATCAGCTCAGCTGCTTTCAGTTACTGTAATGAAGTTTAGTGTGTTAAAGGTTGAGTCTGAATTGAGTGTGCCCGCAATTACCTTGAAAAGCTACAGTAAATTCATGAAAATGTGATCCTTTATATTTAACTTTACATAGTCACTGACCATATGTGAGATTTCAGGTGCCAGCTGTTTCAGGGACATTGCACAAAAAGCAAATTTTGTAAATGTATTGTATTTAAATTGCGCTTTTCTAGTCTTAACGACTACTCAAAGCGCTTTTAAATAGTACAGGCACCATTCACACACATTCATACGCTGTGGCTGAGGCTGCCATAGAAGGTGCCACCTGCTCATCAGATAAACATTCACACACCGATGGCGTAGCATCGGGAACAATTCAGAGTTCAGTGTCTTGCCCAAGGACACTTCGACATTTGACTGCAGGGATAGAAATCAAACCACCAACCTTCCGATTGGTAAGCAACTGCTCTACCACCTGAGCCACAGACGCCTTAAAAAGATCATAAAACAACCTAATCATAGTCATTGTCTAGGACTCTTTTTTTGACTCTGAAGACTGTGTTAGCGAATTTTAGGTGCAAACCCTGTAAACCAGAGGTGTCAAATTCAGTTTCCCAGAGGGCCAGACTGGAAAATGAGAACCACATCAAGGGCCAGACATGTAGAGTTTATTGACATGCTTTTATTTAAGAGGAAAAGTCAAATATTAGTATTGCATGTCTCATATACTGTAGTATTCTCACTTACATGTTGGGCCTCATAAAGTCCCCAAAAAGTTCGGCAAAAAAGTTCCTCAGCCAGCGACAAGTACGTTGAAAAAAGCGGCAAAAAAGTTGGAAAAAGGCTGAAATGAAGCGTCAAAATTGTCTAAAAAAAAAACATCAGAAAGTGCCAAAAACATTGTAAAAGCGCCAAAAACTTCCAGAAAAGTGGCAAAACATTGAGTAAAGCGTCAAAAACGTTAAAACAAAGTGCCTAAAGCATTGAAGAAAAAAAAGCATAAACCACCGGAAAAAGCATCAAAAATGTCAAAAAAAAAAAAAAAAAAGCACCCAAAACTTTGGAAAAAAGAGACAAAAATTACGTGGGCCTAAATTTATTGTTAACCTAAATTGAAATGCGGGCCGGATCAAAACCTGTGAGGGGCCGGAATTGGCCCTCGGGCCTTGAGTTTGACACATGTAAACCCTTCTTTTGTGTGGGCCCCATTTTAATACACTTTATCAGATATTACACTGTTAAATAACAAAGACAATCAAACATGGCTGCAGCGATGAGCCTCATTTCAGTGCATTTATTAAGTTAAAATAAAGACATGGAGTAATGAGGCATTTGTTAATAATATGTAATGGAATAATGATAGGCGAGGGAATGGAAATAAGGTGCAATCGTCTCTGGGGAATTAAGAACATGCCCCTGAGAGTTACTGTCTCACTTGTGCACCTTTAGACTGAGCTGTGCGAGACAGATGTACTCAGAGATGTCTCCTGATGCCATCAGACCCCTCAACACACACAGCCCCCTTCAAAACTGTTTAAATGAAAATTAAAAAGTGAAATGTCTTAAATTAAATAGCCATGAACCACATGAACTTCGCCTAAATGTAAACAGTCTAATGCTGGCAATCTATATGGATATTTTAGGAACTATGTGATTAGAGAATAGGTAAACAAGATTACAAATTTGAACATCTTTTGTTTTTTTAAAGTTTTCAACACCATGTGCTCGGACGTGTTTAGTTTGGTAAAAAAATAAATAAAAATAAATAAAAAGTATTGAGGTTCAATACCGAGCCCTACATTTAAAAAAGCAAACCCTTCTGACTTCCAGTAGGCATATACCAGTTTGTTTTTTTGTTTGTTTGTCTCTACCGTGTGCTTACACTTCTCTGCCCTCTAGCTCTCTTTAACGTTGCTGTTGCCTCCAGGCTTCACAGATAAATGGCAGAATACAAAGTGCAGTGGTCAGTGACAGACTGATTGGAGAATATTTCGTTCACCATATATCTCCTTGCCACATCTCAGCCTACACACCAGCACCTTCTAAAATACTCTGTGGCTCTTACTTTTTAGTCATCCTACTCCTTTCTTTGTAGATTTCTTTATATGTGTTCCGTCTTTATTGCTCAATTGCCAAACAAGAGTTTTCAATGGTGTTCTATTACAGATTAGTGAATTTCCATGATGACATCTAAGTATGTCCGAGTATGTTTCCCCATAGTTTTGATCATATTTGGGATATGACATTTTCATGGAACACAGAATAACCTGGTTATTCATCTCCCTGTAGACATGACTCTAAACATGATCATGGTTTCTCATCTGGTCATCTGTGTTGGTGCAGGCACTTCTTTGCCTCCTCCACATCCATCCTTTCTTTCATTTCTGTGCCAAGTGAGTTACCTCAGCAACTAAGGGAAGAACCCAGTGTCAGGACACTGATGCATTTACCACTTCACTATTTTCCTCGAGTGATGGAAGACGAGATTGACAAGCGATAAAATGTATCCTCCACCGGTGTTGCACTTTTCACTTCAGCATGTAGATCATCATTACACTACTTGTCATGATATCTTTGTTTTACAAACTTACCACCACGTGATTTAGGTCAAAGATGTCTGATCTTATACAGGTTTCCTGAAACCAGAATATGATCTTTAGTGTGCAAAGTACCTCCAAAAAACAAGTTAAAGACAAGGATATACAGTAAGTGTTCATAGAATTGTGCTCAATGTTAAGATTCTATATTTTTGTGGCATGTTTCAATGTGTTCGAGTTGTCTTCAGGCATGAATATCACTTGAAAAAGTTAAGGTATTACAAAATGGCACTTTGTTTACCACTAACTACAACACTAGGCATATCGCAGTGGCTGGAGTGGCGTGTCACTTGTTTCGTGACGATAGGGGCAGAGAAACCCACTTGAATGGAGTGCAAGCAACAGGTATGACGCTGAACCTCATCAGCTGAGAATAAAACAGCAGCAGGTGGTAGATATGCCATAGTTAGGGTTAATTTAATCTTTTCACAGCTTTTAAGTGTTGGTAGAGACAATACAGTACTTTTTCTATTTGGATTCAGCCACAACAATCCATGGGAAATACGTATATCTACTCTATTCTTGATGACACATGGTATTTTGTTTACCTGCTGCACAGAACAGTTGATTCAAGTCGGCATGTTCCGTTTTGTGTGCCAAATTGAAATGGAATGGAAACCACGCCCAACCGGCAGGTTTTGGAGCACATCCTGTAATTACAGTCTCATTTAGGCCTGGGAATGTTCCAGATACCAGACTGATACACCTGCTCTACTGTATCTTCTCATTAGACATCATGATTATTCCAAATCCAGTTTGTCTGATTATCAAAGCAACAAAGATACTCAGCGTAATTTAAAACAACATCTCTGTGATCTAGTGTGATCTCATATTTAGTACAGAGGCCTAAACGATACCTTTGTCTCGATCTTATTTTTTTCAAAGATTTAGCCAAACAAAACAAGCCAATCTATTAAAGTCCACTAGTGTTTTAAGTTTGTGTCAACACAATAAGCTGAACTTTGTGTAAATAAAATGCAACGTAAAAATATAATTTTAGTTCATGTATCTGAATAAATAAACATAATCGGACCAATTTGGACACAGCTTTCAGAACGTCATAGCTTTTAAAACTTTGGATCACAAAGTTTGGTCAGTACTTTAAAGCTTTAAAGTTCAGTCCCCAGTCTTACTGTCTTTTTGCTCCCAGGATGGATGTGACTACAAAAATTGCCTTTACTGTGACAGGTGATAAGGATGGATGGTGAGTAACATGAGGATTGCCACACTGTGGCAGGAGAAGGAAAGAAAGGAAAGGGAGCAGCTTTTTTTTTAACTGGATGATTAAGTTAATCAGTATTGATGAACCCTGTCAGACGGAATCTGATCGAGGATGAGACAAAGAAGGCAGCACTGTGGTGAAATCCTGCCACTGCTTCTGGTCCGCCAGGGCTGACAAACCCAATTCTGCCATCACAAAAAGGCCAGGCCAATTCGGTCTTGAAAATGACACCACAGCAATCGTCACAGTAATGTAACCGCCTGCAGCGGGACCCACAGTGTGTTCTCATGGCCAATCCGACAGTGTCTGAGTGAATCTGAGATCTTACTGATAGACACTTATTAATCACACAGCTGGTTTATATTTAAATGCGAGAGAGAGAGAGAGAGAGAGAGAGAGAGAGAGAGATGCAGAGAGAGACAGAGGGCCAGAGAAACGAGTGAATGCCTGAAAACACAAGAGAGGGTAAGGATTTCATGTCTCTGATTTGAGAGTAGACCTAATCACAGCAAGGTCTAATCAGTGACCACTGATGCAGCAGTGGCTTTTCTCTTCTTATCTGAATATCACAAAACAAACACTCAGATCTTTTTCAAACGTGACCGCTACAGAGACGATCCTGGTTATACAAGAGAGAAACTTCCACAACTGCCTTTGATTTCCTAAAAAGGATCTTAAAAACTCAAAACAAAGAGGCAGTTTACTTCCTCAAGAGGATGTGATGAAAATAAATTGTAGTAATCGGCTATCAAAAACATGAAAAGGCATGTGGAACAAACACAGATCCGCAGGGGGCTGGCTGTCGAGGGAACTTCTTCTCACGGTTGCCATTTGTCTACTGATCAGGGGAGCAGGAAACTCAAATACTGTGTTGAACGCTCTTGCAATGCCCTTGAACTTCACACATTCAAAGTTCTGGAGCCAGCTAGACTTAACTGTTTTGTTAGGCCCCCTCCCTGTCTCTCGGGTCATCTGAACCATCATCAAAACCAATATGTCTGATAGGACAGAAATATCCTGTTTATGGAAGCCGGCACACAGAGCAGCAGACGCAGGTCACTAATCAAAGCTCTCACAGCCTGATACTGCGTTATCTCCACTACTGCAAAGCAAAGAGTGACATCTACTGGTGATCCAGGGAGCTATACATGGTTATATCAGTCTGTACTTCACTGAGATAATCCACCATGTCATCCATTAAAATATGGCTTCAAGAGTTATGACCTATTAGATTTAAGATGCAAATTAGGCTGAACTGTGTCCGAAGTAACATTTGCTGTGTAAAGCATGTTATCATGGCTCTCATTATGCAATCATGTTTCCACTCTGAATACTGTATCTAAAGAGCTGAGGTCATGGCTGTGAAAGGTTCTCCTCATTATCTAATGGAAAAACAGCAGCATACAGCTTGCATCAAGTCTACCTTAAACTTTGTGCGCTAGCAACCACTAAGAACTGATATATTCTGGACCTGTTGTATGGCTGGATTCAGGAGGGGTGAGACTTAAAGCATGTTGGAGATACTGGTTTTTGTACTGCACTGACTGCACTTCACTGATGCTGAAGTGTACGTTTGACCGCTAAACAATCCTGTCCCGTGGATATCCAAACAAGTTGAGGAAAAGGTTTCTTGTGACTTTGCAGCCCTGTTTCTACTTGACTGTATTTCTCCTTTACAGTAAAAGCCTCACACATGTCAAGTGAAGCTGCATTAGGAATGTTGTTGTACAAGGGTCAGGAGAAAGGTTGAGCCCAAAGTTACATTTTCAGGAGGTTTGTGAAGACACCTTCATTCATGAGTTACCAGGTGTTGTGAACCTGAAGTTTATGGGCTTAAAACAAAGCAACAATTGTGGTTGCACTGACTGCCATCAATGATCTACAGGCTATCATAAGAGGGGAAACTCCACCAATTTTACACATGGAGAATTCACTTGTGGAAGCAGTTGTGTAATGCTGTCTGTGGCTCGGAGTTAGAGACTACACATTTTTAACATTAAGCTTGCGTTAGAAACTGCCATTAACCAGGCAGGGGAAATTTAAAGACAACACTTTTGAGTTGGGTTATGGGATGTATGATCCAGTACTAGACTAAAACTTTTTGGAAGTGCGATATAAAAATTGCTGAAGTACTCTTTTAAGGGGTCACGGTTCTATTTAACACATAGTTTGTAGACTATAGCTGGATTTGGGTTTTGATTTACAGATAAGAATAAAACTCCAGCTAGATCCCTCTATAATTTCTGGAAGACCATGAAATAAAAAAAAGGGTCCATAATTGGGAGTGTGGTTTACTATGCAGCCAGGTAAATACCATGTCCTGAAGATTGAGGACATAGCCACTCCACTAAAAGCAATGACAAATTCCAGAGGATACGTTTGATTTAAGCTAAAGTTTTTACAGCCAAATTTCCCAGTGAAATAAAAAGTTTCCACAGAAAAATATGCTCTTTTCTTGTTGGGTAAAGGAAGGTCCCTGCCTTGTGTGGCCTGTAAAAGTTGCCACTGTAAAACACAACCAAGAAATGTAGGGCTGCTCCCTCTTAGTCGACTAATCGGTCGTTTTGGTGTTAGTTAACTTAGATTTCTTTAGTCGATTAGTCATGTTTTATGCTTTTTTCATGCTGAATGACTTATTTCCAAGAAACGTACGAGCACATATCTGGTAAACACAAGAATTAAAGTGGTGCTTTTGCATGACTCTTTGCGGAGAAACTCCGATTTACAGATCTGTCGATTAAATCAACTAATCGATTAGTCGAAACAATTGAATGAGTGTTAGTCGACTAAGAATTTCTTCAATCGTGCACAGCCCTAGAGAGATGTTACTCTTGTTTCAAGGCTGTGGAAAGAACCCTTGACGCTATTAATATGAGCTGTTAGAAACACACGAATAGAGAATGCTACAACCACACGGAGAGTAGGGGTGTGAATCTTCACTGGTCTCATTATTCAATTCGATTATGATTATCCTGTCAACAATTCAATTCGATTCAACATCCCAATGCGTCACCTCCTCAATATTATTATTTATTGCTACACATGGTTTTAATCAACAAATTTAAGCAGTCAGATATACTGTATATGAACTCCCATTTTATTGTATCTGCTCTTGAAAAAGACACTTCCTGACTGTAGCGGAGTCTGAACACAGCTAGTCTCGCTTTGCCAGACCATCCATACTCTGCAGTGCGGAGGAGGGTCTGGTTAGTCCACATAGCATTCCAGGATGGGAGAAAAACGTGCTCTGGCTTATTGACATTTCTTTAAACCAATCACAATTGTCGTGGGCGCCGCTAAGCTTCGCACGGAGCCACTGTAAAGTAGTCGTGCGAGAGAAAACTCAGATTGGACAGATAGTCTAGATGGCTATCTCAGTTTACCATGCAGAGATCTGAGGAGCAGTTAACCATGGTCATCATGAATCCACCAGAGTTCAGAATTCCAACACCAAGAAAGCGCAAGGAAATTGGTGGACATTGGTGAAAAGACATGCATCACGCGGAATTTCCTGCGGCACCGGAGCAATCCCGGAAGTGGAACGTCAAGGATATAGACTAGAACACAGCAGACAACAGACAAAATGCAAAAACAAAAAAAGCAGCGACCGGGAAATCAACAAGTAACATCAATAGGCAATAATCGATTATGGTCTGTCACTGTATCAATGCAGAATAGCCCAGGTCCGCATTGCAATGCATCGATGTAATGATGAATTCCAACACCCCTAACGGAGAGGCAACAAATCCAGGGTGCAAAACTTGACATTTCACAGCAAATTGTAAATACCCTTTTTCAGCATAGACACTCCCACAAGGGAATCATGATTATATCACCTCTTCCTCCTTAAGATACTTTAACATTTTATTTTCCGTACATTAAGCCTGTATCACTGCACCATTGGCTGTTAACTCCACTGATGGCTTTCTAACCACAGCCTCAAGAAACACGGAGAGAAAGAAATTAAGAAATAAAATAGATTTATCTGCTCTTAAAAGCCACACTTTTTCGAAAGAAATCCTCAAATCCATGGAGTGAAAGTGATATGCGATTCATTCTGTGGAAATATAATTTCCTCTATGTATTGATATTTTATGAGCCCAAAAGTAATCATTAAGCATATTCAATGCAATTCCATTTTTAAAAGGCACATTATAATTGAAATGACCTTCTCTGAGCTCATGAGTAAGTTGAGAATGAAACACTAAAAATAATGGGATTCTTTTATGCTTTCCACATAAGGCCTGTCAAAGTGCTGTCTGATATGGGAGGAAACCGACGGCAAGGACACACAAAAAAGAAGCAAAGGATCCACCCAGTATTGAGCTGTCTCTCAGAATCCTGTTCTCTGGCAGCCAAATGCCATAGGTCTGTCCCTCTAACCAGTTACAGGTCTCTACTTTGAAGAAAAATAAACTGGACCTTGGTTAGAATCAATACAGCTGAATATAGCACCTGTCACTTATACTTTTAGCCATGCTAGCGGCTATGGATGGTAATGTTGGTCTGTCTGTCCACCTCTTTGGTCCAGACTGAAATGTCCACACAACTGTTTGGATTGCCATACAATTTGGTAGATTTGTCGCCATCATGACAGATTATTTTTTAATTTACTTTGATCCCTTGAAGGTCCAATATGTAATATATTTACTGTAATAAATCCCCAAATAACCCCAATGCGTCATCAGATATTAAGGAAACATGCCAAGTTGAAATACTATCTTTTCTGAGAACAATGCTAATGCCAGTCCTTTTGAAATTTCCGTTCCGTGATGGAATTTCTGTTTGTGTTTTGGCCTGTGCGTTGTTATCAACTACCCAGTTTGACAGCCAGGCCGGGTTGCCAGCTATACCTGTAAATACGTAAACCAAGCGCGCTATGGCTGTAACATTAGTACAGCCATGGAAGCAGCAAACAAACGAATGGGATCAACAGAGATAGATTCTACCCGACCTAAAAAGGCTAATTTATCACGGCTACAAGGGGCGGGCATTTTATGTCATTTCAACATTTGTGTACTCACACTGAATTATTTAGCTTGAATACCCGAGTTGATTACTCGCAAAAACAATTGGGACACAGCCAGTAAAGTGATCCTGACTGGTCCTGGCTAAAGCTGCCATGCTAACCCTGCTAACGTTCCGGAGGACCAGGCAAGCGGGCCACGGCTGTTTACAACATGTAGCCTGTTCAGCGGCCGTAACCGACAACAGTGAGTTATTTTAGCCAAGAGAGGGAGGCTGTAAATCAGGAAGAGAGGACTGTGAGTTTGCAGTGTGTTTAGCGATTGCTGCCGTAATTCTAAGCCAATAAAGTGTGTTCAGTCGGGTAGAGAGGACGGCAAGATTGTTGTGTTTTAAGCGGTTCCCGCCGTAATTCTAAGCCTAGGAAGTGCGTCTGTCTGTTGGGTGGAGAGGACAGCGAGGTTGTTGTTTTTAGCGGTTCCTACCGTAATTCTAAGCCGAAAAAAACTGTCTGTCAGTTGGGTACAGAGCTCCGCGTGAGCACGGGCTTTTATGACTGTCAATATACCCAGCACCAAACGTAAGCTACTCCGCTGTGCCGTGAAGTAATGTCTGGCTATGTGAGACAACCGTCTAGCAACATTGTTGTGGATGCTGCGGTTTCAGCCTGGCAACCTCTGTGAACTTCGAGTCTGGGGATGACTGAATTTGATGATTGAATTTGTACTGCAGTAAGTATTTTAAACACTAGCTGTCAGTATTACATATTGCACCTTTAAATGTTTTTGAAAATGTATTACCAAATACCTGTAAAACTAATGAAATTCCCATCATCCTCAGCTGCACTTTGTTTAGTGCTAATTAACATTAAACATTAGCATGCTAACATGCTAAACTAAGATGATAAACATGGCTAATGGTGTACCTATTAGTGCACTGTCATAATGAGCATGTAAACAACTTTTTTCAATATTGATTAATCTGTCAATTATTTTCTGAATTGTCTGTAAAATGTCTTGTTTATAAATTTCCCAGAACCCAAAGGGACATTCAAATGACATGTTTAATCCAGTCCACATTCAAAGATATTCAGTATATCATATTCGACTTTAAGAAGTTAAAACCAGTTTGAAATATGACTGAAACAATTAATCAATTATAAAATACAGTGTCTGATAAATGTTCTGTGAATTGACTAATCCACCAATCTACTAATCATATCTGCTACATCACAAATCATGAGGAACTCATTAGACAAGGAGAGGTCCTAACTTTGGCAAGCAGCTCGTTTGTCAATAAACTGATGTACATAGCTGGTCCTGGCACTCAGTTTGAAAAGTTTGTCTAATGAATCAAATTATGGAAATTATGAGGAGCATGGGTCACTCTCTGCCTCCTGTCCAAAACCTTTCAAAGATTCATATGAGTTGCCTCATTGAACCATCTGGTACCTTAAAGTGCTCATATTATGCTAATTTTCAGGTTCAAAATTGTATTTAGGAGGTTGGACCAGAATAGGTTTACATGGTTTAATTTTCAAAAAAACACCATATTTCTGTTGTACTGCACATTGCTGCAGCTCCTCTTTTCACCCTGTGTGTTGAGGTCTCTGTTTTAGCTACAGAGTGAGGCATCAGACTTCTGTTCAATCTTTGTTGGGAGTCGCACATGCGTAGTACACAGGTAAGGACAACTAGCCAGTCAGAAGCAGAGTTTGAGGGCGTGCCACGCTAGCAGCTAGGCGAGCATTAGAACGTGTGTTACAAAGGGACGCACGTTTGTCACGGAAGTAAAGGCTGGACTACAATAGAGCAGTTTGGAGCTTTTTCACTTTCTAAACCTATAACATGCACAAAAAGATAAATAACACGATAAAGGAAAAGGGAAAAAGCCAAAAAGCATAATATGAGCACTTTAATGTTCACAGAGTAGTCTTACCATTTTCTAAAATGCTGGTCTGTCAGAGGGATGCTCCTTAAAGCTGCTCCTAACAGCATGAAGAACGCAGAGAGGAGGAGGGACGCCCGCAAACCTGGAAGACACATGATACAGTGATTGAAAGGGGAGAAAAGAGTAAAATTATGAAAGATAAAAAAGAGAGAGGCTGAGACATCACCAACACATATAGTAAAGAAATGTCCTATCACAAATAATTGTATTACTAATAATGACTACTTCATACTTGATTAATATGTTGTCTTTGTTAAGTCTGTAAAATGTAAAAAAAAATAATAATAATAAAAAGGTAAAAATTACTATTTCCCAGAGACTAAGGTGACATCTTCACATCAAACACTTAACATCAACCCGACGATGTTTAATTAACAGTGACATAAAATTAAATAAAAAAAACAGCATAACTCACATTTGAGAATCATGAAATAGCAAATATTTGTTTTATTTACTTGAAAACTTACTTAAACGATTAATTGGCAAACACAATTGTTCCAAATACATTTTTTGTTAATTGATTAATCATTTCAGCACCATTTAAAAAGGCACATATACACAGTACAACAGTTTTCCAATAAACCTTTTCGTCATGACGGTTATAATGTTCCTTTACTGTTTTAGAGATGTTGATTCAGCTGTATGACCATTTTTGGAGGATGTACAGAATTTTAAAGAGAGGTGGCCAAAACGACTGCATTAGTTTTAGCTGAGTGTACCTAATAAACTGGCAACTACGTGCACGTGGTACATAAGTATAACACTAATGTGCAAAAAAAACAGGAGAAATCCCGAAGTTCCTTGTTTAATACGGCCCGTGTGAAAGCAGTAGTACAGACAAGAAGCCTTTCTCTATCAACTTAGTCTCTATTCTCAGTTTCACCCACATGATGCCCATTTAAGGAAACGCTCCCCACTTCCCTGTTCTTCTATTTCCATGCATGAGTTGTTTTTAGCCAAATCTTAATAGTTAACACTAGTTAACACAGGGCTGGGGTGGAATAGTACTTTATTGATCCCTGATGGGAAATACAGGTCACAACATGCCAATACGGCCTCATGGTGCATGTTAGGAGTTTGTCAGGCTGTATTTTTCTATATTGACGTGAGCATGCAGTCAGTCCTTTGTCTCTTATTTTTACACATATCACTAGTATTAAAAAGTACCGTCAGAGACTTTAATTAAATCCCTCAACAGAATATTAGTTTTCTGTCAGCTGTCGCTTTCTTTTTAAATCAAGGCACAGAGCTTTAGTCAGAGCTGAATCAGACAAAGCTTTATTTCATTGTCAGCTTGATTTAGAGAAGATGCTATAGTGGAATGATAATGCTATAATCACAGCCTTTAAAATACTTTAAAAATAGTTTCAGATGCCTCTGGAGGGTTAGCCAGTTAGAAGAGAGGACTTTTAACAGATTTTTAAATGCCTTGAATATTTCTCTTTGAAATGCCTGGGGCAGTAGAGGCCTAAAACAGTCAATAAGGTGCCCTTGAATGAGGCACATAACAAGCTGGCCCCATACACAAGACTTTAGTTTTGTGTGGCATGTAGTAACCATGCAAGTGTAAATTGTTGAAAAAGACCTAACCAATATTTAAACAATTAGTCAATTAATCAGGTAGTAGACAACCATTTTGGTAATCACTCATGTGTTTAAGTAATTCATCAAGCAATGATATAAAACATTCTCTTGTCATGTGTGGTACTTTTTTTCTGTTTCATATTATTGTAAATTGCATATCTTTGAATACTGGTGGTCACACAAAACTCACCTCAGACTCTAACTTGTGATGGATATTCTTCACTAAATTTGTCGGTTTATAAACAAAATGATTGTTAGAAAAAACTAAATATTAATGAAAATAAGTTTTAATTTTAGCTCTAAACCTACCACGGGAAAATTAGATTTTTTAAACTTAATATCCAAAGAGCAACTCATTTTCAAATTGAGTCTCTGAAGCATTCCAGAACACTTTGTTTTCATTGTCTTGAGTGAAAACAGACCCTAATCAGTTAATCCAGTAGCATTGCTGTTGCATCATGTCATAATAGTGTTGCTGCAGTGATATTACTGTACTTTCTAAAATGCATGTGTACGGTGGCCGACAGGGGCAAACACACGCAAATTGACAAAACACAAGCAAATTAAGGAAACATCTTCATAAATTTGACAACACATGCGCAGCATTTAGCAAACACGCTGCAAATACACACAACCATATACACAAACGCGCTGCAAATACAGAAGCGATGCAAAAAGAAAAGTACGCAAACTCTGCAAACAGAAATGATGCAAAAAGAAAAGCGCACAACCCAAAAAACAGAAACAATGCAGAAGAAAAGCACACAATCCCTGAAAACAAATGCAAAAAAACCCCCGCTGCATATTACATAACAGAAGTTCTACAGGCCTCTAGGGGGAGCGCTAAGTGGAATAGCTTGATTTTTTACCCCATTCTGCGTCGTTTCTGTTTTCGGAGTTTGTGTGCTTTTCTTCTTGCATCGTTTCTGTATTTGCAGCACGTTTGTGTATTTGGTTGTGTTGTGTGTATTTGCAGCACGTTTGCTTAATGCTGCGCATGTGTTGTCAAATTTATGAAGATGTTTTCTTAATTTGCTTGCGTTTTGTC